>NC_043703.1:111864368-111923418 GCF_006229205.1 Suricata suricatta | reverse complement strand
TGGTTTTGATTTGAATTTCCCTGATGATGAGTGATGTTGAGCATCGTTTCATGTGCCTGTTGGCCATCTGGATGTCCTCTTTGGAGAAGTGTCTATTCAGGTCTTCTGCCCATTTCTTCACTGGATCATTCATTTTTCGTGTATGGAGTTTAGTGAGCTCCTTGTATATTTTGGGGAAACCATAAAAACCCTTGAGGAAAAAGCAGGAAATAGCCTCCTAGACCTCAATTGCAGCAATTTCTTCCTTGACACATCCCCAGAGGCAAGGGAATCAAGAACAAAAATGAACTACTGGGACCTCATCAAGATAAAAAGCTTCTGCAAGGCAAAGGAAACAAT
Organism: Suricata suricatta; assembly: GCF_006229205.1. Taxonomy (NCBI): domain Eukaryota; kingdom Metazoa; phylum Chordata; class Mammalia; order Carnivora; family Herpestidae; genus Suricata; species Suricata suricatta. The sequence goes on along the minus strand of NC_043703.1, from coordinate 111,923,079 downwards.
AAAAAAAACTAATAGGCAACTGACAGAATGGGAAAAGATAGTGGCAAATGGCATATCAGATAAAGGGCTAGTATCCAAAATATAAAATATTTTTAAATGTTTATTTTTGAAAGAGAGAGAGAGAGCGAGAGCATGAGTGTGTGCATGAGTGGGGGAGGGCAGAGAGAGAGAGGGAGACACATAATCCAAAGTAGGCTCCTGGCTCTGAGCAGTCTGTACAGAACCTGATGCCAGACTCAAATCCAAGAACCAAGAGATCATGACCTGAACAAAGTTGGATGCTTAACCCACTGAGCCCTCAGGTGCCCCCAGAATGGGATAAATTAGATTAAGAGGTCAGGAAAGTCTTTACAGAGAGGGACACTGTGGGAGGAGCCTTGAAGGGTAAGATTTGGAGTCATGATGGGTAGAGGTACAGATATATAGTTAACTGTGAAGGACAAGGGCAAAGGCTTCTAGGCATGAAGTTGCCCTGGCAAGTGTGTAGTGTGGCTGAGCTTCTGGTATGAAATGTCAAAATACAGTTTTTTTTAAAGTTTAAAGATACCTTCTCATGCAAATATATGATAAGCCCATGTCAAAGATTTGTTTAACTCATTGAGGAGCCAGCAGAGTGGCAGACTGGTTCAAAGAATTGGAGAGACCTAACTATTCAATAAAAGAAGAGATATTGCAAGAACACTGCAGTTAGATATGAGTCCACTTGATATCTTGTGGAGCGATAACTGTGTAACCTGCGCAGCTATTTTCTCTACCAGACAGAATTTATTTGCAGTTATGCTGGGCCAGAAAAAACAAAAGCTCATTTGTAGCTTGCCAATTTTATACACATTCCCCCACGTTAATAGAATTTGAGCCAACATCTATAGTAAATAGTAATTCCTCTAAAATTTGCATATCTCTAAAGCATCAGATAACCCCAAATAAGCTTTTTTCACAATGCTCTAGGATGACTTTAAAAAAACATGCAGTAATCTTCTTTCCTAATTTCCAAGTTTCAGATAATTTGGCTAATGGAAGACTGTTCTGCCCAGATTTGGAGAACCTGGTCCTGGTGATGGACTTGGACTTGATTCTGTATAAGTTTTAGCAGAATTAATATGGTCTGTACCAGCACGTAGGAAGATGATGGGAAGGACTGGTTGGAAAGGAGAGATGGTGGAGAAAGAAAGTGTGGTTAAGAGGTTATGGCAGTAGTTCAGGTACAGATGATGAGTGGTAGTGGACTGAGAGCGGAGGGATCAGATACGAGGGACCATGAGAAGATGAATTGATTTCATGGGGGCTGTGAGGTAGGGAGTTCAGTTTCACAGATGTTTATTGGGCATTTACTAGGTGTCACCTGTGATAAACAACAGCTGTTCAAAGAAGAGTTAAGATCTTACTATTGTCCCCCAGTAGCTTATAGATGTGAAAGATTTTTCTCAATTCCATATGGTAAGGCCAATGGTACAGATATATACAGGGTGAATGGGGTCAAGGTCAGATCAGGGAGGAGTCCCAGAGAGAGTCTTTAAGGACTAATAGGCATTACACAGAGGAGGAGGTTGGAGAAAGGTACTGAGGCTTTGGCTGCACATTGAAATCACCTGGGTAGCTTTCAAAATTCCTGAACCTGTCTCCCACCTCCAGAGATTCTTATTTAATAGACTTGGTATGATCTGGTCTTAGGGAATTTTTACATCTCCCCAAATGATTCTAATGTGTAGTCAAAGTAGAGAATGCTTGCAAAGGAAGAAACTATAGGAGCACAGGCAAGGAGGAATGTATAAAGCAGTCTGGAATGTGCTGGGGAGAGAAACATAGTACAGTAGTCCTGTAATCTGCATGCAGTCTTGCTTTGGCGGTTTCAGTTACCTGTGGTCAACAGCAGTTGGAAGCAGATAATCCGCCTTCTGACAAATCATCAGAAGGTCAGTAGTAGGCTAACACTATGTCATAGTGTCTGCATCATTCACATCCCTTTCTCTCTTCATGGAGGTATATTGTCATCTCACATTCTTACAAGACGGGTAAGTAGAGTAAGATCTTTTGGGAGAGAGACCATATTCTTATAACTTCTATTACAGTATATTATTATAACTGTTCTGTTATTAGTGTTGTTAATCTCTTACCATGCCTAATTTATAAATTAATCCTTATCATAGGTAAATATGTATAGGAAAAACACTATATTTAGGGTTTGCTACTAGCTGTGGTTTCAAGAAACCATTGGGGGTCTTGGAGCATATCCTCCCTGGATAAGAGGAGGGACTACTGTACTTGAGCACTTCTGTTGTAATGTGGGGGAAGTGGGAAAGAGAGGCTGGGCTGTTCTGCAGAGCCTTATCCCATCAGTGTGGAAGTGGAGATCATGCTACCCATATTCTATTCTGGGAGATGTGGGGGATGGGATACCATTAAGGTCCTAAAATAAGAACAGGGAATTTTGGAAAATATTGAATTTGCTATGGAACCTCATTTTTTTAATATGTAAAGTGAAAGATTAAACAGGATGACATCTAATAAGTTTCTTTCAGCTTAAGAATTGGAAAATTCTATACTTTTGTCATCAGTTTGATGTTACTGATGTTGGGTTGATTTGTACTTGAGACATTCATGGTCAGAACCTTAGGGAATATCTACTTATAGAATAATGCTGTTTTTTTCTTTTAATCCAAAGAGTATTACATACCTATAGTATAAAAGCAAAAACTACAACTGTATAATACAGAAGACTATAAAGCAAATTTTTCTTCTAGCGTCCTATGTCCCATTTCCCAGTGAAACATTCTGGGATAGTTTCTTTTGTCTCTGTATGAACACTTCGTTACATATGTAAGCGTGTATGTGTGCACATTTAATATTATACCCATATGGGGTCATATTGTGTAGATTTTTCTGTAACTCATGTTTTTCACCTTACAGTTATTTTTGTCATCTTTCCATGCCTGTCTATTTAAAACTATGTCATTCTTTTTGCTATTTGGGTGGTACTCTATGGTATGACACCATGATGTCCCTAACCTTTAATAGATATTTAGGTTATGTTAGTAGTTCATTGTGTTATAGTACATCCCAGCAACCTTTCTTGAACATACATTTGTGTAATGGTGCAAGTACTGTTTGTCCATAGGACAATTCCTTAGACACAGAATTGCTAGGACTGTGACTAAGTACATTAAAAATTTTGACAGGCATTACCAGTTGTCCTCCAAAACTGCTATAATCATTTTATGTCCAGCTACAAAATGTATGAGTGTGCTTTTTTTCTTATTGCCTTATAAATGCTGTATATTTTCAGAGTTTTAAATAGTTTATTTTGGGCTATGAAAAATAATATCTCATTGTTTTACTTTGCATTTATTTAATGATTATCTTTTCATATGTTTATTGTCTATTTGTGACATTTTTGTTGAAACTGTCTATTCATGTGCTTTGTTCTTATTTTTCCCTTATAATTTCTTACAATTTGGAATGTCATACACTAAATTCTCGCATAGGTTTGAATTTTTTCCTGGATTCTTTATTCTGTTCCAATCATCTGCCTGCCTATCCAGGCATTAATATTACACTATTTTAATAACTAGCTTTATAATACACTGTAATATCTGGTAAGACTGAGCCATCCTCAATGACCTTCCTATTTAAAATTCTCTCACATGGTTTATTTTTCCAGATAAACTTTAATGTTATCAAATTCAAAAAAAAGTCTTTGGAATTTTTTGTAATTGGAATTGAAATGAGTTACTAGATAAATCAGAACTGACATACATATTGTGGTGAGACTTCTTGTTTAAGAATAAGTTTTATTTTACATATTCAATTTTTTGTTATTCACTAGTTTTCAAGTTTTATTCTGTAGGTTTTACACATTGAGTTCTTGTTAGATATTTTATATTTATTTTTACTATTGGACAAAGGAATTTTTCTTCCATCTTATTTTGTATCTTGTTTTTATATATGGAAGTTGTTGGTTTTTGTACATTCTGGAAGAACATGCAGAGGAAGAGAAGCAGAGAACTGGGGGAAAGGAAGAATTAAGAGACTGTAGTGGAAGCTAGGGGAGGATGCATCTCAAGGATCAGATGATGGTCTAGGTCATTATCAAATGATGTCCAGGGCAAGTAGGAAGGGATGGGGCCTGAACCAGGAGCCAGCTGAGAGAGGGATGCAGTAAAGATGAGAATAGTTAGGGATCACACAAAAAAGAAGGACATGCCACACCTCCTTGTTTTTTGTGTTCTCTTCATTGTTGGAGTCAGAAAGCCTTCCACATGTAATAGAAAAATCCAGAAGCTTGGATGTGTGTGTGTGCGTGCATGCACATGCAATTGCATGGATGCATGCAGCTGGATAAGGAGCATAGATACCCAGTCTCAGAATCTCTGGGTTCACATGGGAGCTGATTATCAATGGTTTTATTTATAGAGTATGCTGTGAACCCTAAACTGGCATGCAAGGCAAATGAGAGGAAGTTAGTTTGCTCTGATGCTATAGAGTGGGGCAAACTAGGGCATAGGTTTGCTTTTCCTGAGAAGTGAGAGCAGTAGATGAATAGCAAGACATTATTATTATTGTTTTTTTAAATTAGTTTCAAGTGAAAATTTGTTCACATGGTACTAGAGTTCCCCAAATGGCCATTAATCCCTGACTTGGCTGGAGGCTAGCCTTCCTTTTCTGCCCAGGTTTAGCCAGTCTTGCCACCAGCTGTAAAGGTTCTTTTGGTACAGCAGGGCGTAGGAAGAAGAACTGCATGATTGGCTTATGACATTGCCTTCTTCCTATTGCTGTTTGTCCAGACTTATGCTTTAACAAGAGGGGACTTTCATTGACTGTGATACTAGAGTAGGATAAAGATATATAAATTAACATTCTACTTATGAAAATATCTTTCAGTAACTGGACCCTGAGGGTGAGCCAATGAATTTCAAGAAAGCTGACCTTTCCAAATGTAGGGCCTAAGGTGACCAGCTCAGAATAAAGGAGGACCTTTAATATAGATGCTGATGTTTGATCTTTGGTACTTTAATAAGACAGTAAAATAGGGATGGAATTTAGCCATAGTTTGGAGGAAAAGCTCTTTAACAGAATAAAATTGACTCTCAAATTTTAGAGGAACATTTCTCAGGTTGACACATAAGATATAGAATACTCAGTTCAATATATATATCAGATAAAAATGAGTAAAAATTATTCCCATTTCCCCCTCCCCCCAAACTCTGGCAGCACTAAACAGCTAATCTTTCTAAGGTATAGATGTCCATCTTATATGGCAAAGCTCAGCTGGACTTCATTAGGTTACCCTGTGGACTAAAGACTCTTTGGGAAGAAGTGTTTAGGGCTAGATATCCTGGACATCCACTGGATTCTACTTTCTATCCATTCTTTACTGAGCCTCTCACATCCATCTTGTCCACTCCATTCCATCACTGCCCGGGGAGTTCCAACTCTTAACACCATTAACCCAAAATGTTCATGGGCTCAGTGATTTACTCCCTTTGCAGTAAACTCCTATTGGTTTTCTCTGCTTGGTTTCTCTTTCTCAACACTCCTTCATGCCACACTATTTCACTCTGAGTGCAATGATCTGAAAAATGATTCCCAAACTCCATTTCATCATGTCCTAAGGTGATATGCTGCCAGTCAGATCTGCCTTCCTATAGAACTGGAACTACATCTGTCTGTGGCCCAGGATTTCCAGTGGTGTAATTTCTTCTAGCTCAGTCACATCTGTTTCTCTTGTGCCCTGAGTTCTTGAGAGTTGATCTTTCATACCCCTTCACAACTTCTCACTCAAGAGACACCTACTGGCTAGTTGGTTCTAGTGAATCCTATCAGAATTGGCCGACTTTATTGCATGGGAAAGTTGTTTTAAGCCCAAGGTTTTTGTGCTGGAGAAGTTCAGAAAGATGATAAGATACTGAATCTTGCTGTTGCTCATGTGAGCCTCCCTCTTAAGGTTATTCTTAGGTTTAGGGCTCAAAAGGCAGAGATCCCTGCGTTTGAACTCCTAATTGGTCCTTTAAACTCCAAAACCAGCTTAAGCCAAGAGGGACTCAATAAATATTGGTGTTGGAACTGAATTGAGAAGTTTATTCTTTAAGTCACTTAATTCTAGATTTCTAGGTTGAAATCTATGATATATTTCTCTTTGGAACTTACTGCTTGTGTCTGCAGGTCTTATTCAAGAGAATAACCGGTTTGGCTGCTCTACTCAGAAACATTGTAGAATGTTGCTGGAAGTGAGGAAAAGAGGTTGGAGCTGAGAATAGTAATACTATTAATAAAACTGGCTGGAAAGCTCTAATCACAGTAATAATGATAGTAGTATAAAGTGCCCACTGTGTTTCAGGTGATTAATGCATATTTTTCTTTAATTCATACAACATCACCAGTAGGTGTTATTGTTACCATTTCACAGATGGGAAAACTGAGGTCCAGAATGATTGAGCTGTTTGCCCATGGATAAAAGCTAGTTAAGTCATAGAAGCAGTATTTGAATAGATGTCCATCTGGGTGAAGTCCTGGGTTTACCCAGGACATTCCTCTTCTTGTTGGTCGTTGGGGACTTTTTGATTTGTGATGAGAGACTCACAGGTCCATTAAAGGGAAATGTGAGGGCTGAATGGTAGCCTGGCATCTGTTGCCAAACAGCACTCCATTCAGAGGATCATCTGCCTGCCAGGACTGAGAGGAATAAGGCAACTGGGCCCAGCTCCTGGGGGTCTGGAATGTAATGTGGGTCCTCAGGCAGGCTTCTCTGAAACCAGACCCTGCCTTGACCCTGGTTAATTACTCAAGTTATTCACACAGCCGAATTCCTGCTGTCAGTGGGTCCTGTGATGCACATCAAGTCTGCCAACATACACAGAGCAGTGCTAATCCTGGTGAGCTTGCCCTGGGGCTGGGCAGGACGTCCTATCAAATGATTATCATGCGATGAAGCCCCAGTGCTCCCTGGCCTGTCCTGGCTTTCCGGCTGTAGTGTTAACAGACTTTTCTTCTGGGGCATCCGGGAGCTGGAAATCGCTCACATGGATCACACACGTTCTGGTGCCAGCCTAGCAGCTTTACCTAGTTGAAGGCCTCCCTCACTCTGGCTTGATAGCAATCGAGCCCTCCCAGTTGGAGCTTGTTACCTGGGAGCTGTCCAGATCCAATGATGAAAACTGGCTAGGGTGTAGTTGTTACGGTCAATTACCGGCAGCCCATTAAATGAGGGTTGGCAAACCTGGGAGCCCCTAAGCGCCATTTCTGAGGCACTTTGGGTACATTGTTTTTCCAGCCTCTATTCTCTTAACCTGCCTTGGCTCCATTCTTTTCTTTCATGTTGAGACTCATGGGAATATGAAAGGAGATGGAGTTCAGGGTTTCGGATTCCCAGTGGAGTGACTCCTGGGTGGTGTGAGGGGATGGATGTTCTGTGCTCAGAAGGTGGGCTGAGCCTCTTTCACCTCTCAGGGAGAGGTTGTGGACTTTGTCAAGAGCCAGTGAACTGAATCGCCAGAGAGGTCAGAGTGTGCCTGGAAACCAAGTGCCTGAAGAATTTCTCTGAACCTTCTTAACACAGAGCTAGGAGGAATCTGCCATTCATAAGAAGGCTGCATCCAGGCCTTTCCAGGCAGTCAGAGGCTCTCAGGTTGGACCGTCCTGAGGTGGCCTATGCTCATCATTTTGGGCTACACTTCATTCTCGTCCTTCTTTTTGAGGAAGTCTAGCATTGCAGCACCAGAATTTCTCTGGTGTGCTAGGTAGGTCCCTTTTTTCCCTAAAGATTAAGATCTTCCTCACTAATACTTTAGACCAGAGGTTTAAAAAAATGTGGTCTCTAGACTAACAGCATCAGCATCATATGGAAGTGAATTAGAAATGTAAGTGATCAGGGGCACCTGGGTGTCTCAGTTGGTTAAAGCATTTGATTCTTGATTTTGCCTCAGGTCATGATCTCAAGGTTGTGAGTTCGAACCCTGCATCCAGCTCTGCACTATCAGCATGAGATTCTCTCTCTTTCCTTCTCTGCCCCTCTTGTGCTCTCATTCTCTCTCTCTCAAAATAAATAAACTTAAGAAAAAGAGCAGTGTGAATGACCAGGCCCCACTCTTGACCTGCTGAATCAGAACTCTGGGATTGGGGCCTGGCTGTCTGTTTCAGCAAGGCCCTTTGGATGATGAGGGGCCAGGCTCAACTCTGAGTTTACTTCTTTAGACCCGTACTCCTCCAGGTGAGGTCTGTGGGACACAGCATCAGCATCTCCTGGGAGAGTACTAGAAATGCAGTCTCTCAGGCCACTTCTCGGACCTGCTGAATCAGAATCTGCATTTTAACAAGGTCCCCAGGTGGTTTGATTGAACTTTAAAGCTTGAGAAGTGGTCCTCAGCCTTGGCTGCACATCAGGCTCACCTAATGTGCAGGCCCCACCCTGGACCAATTAAATCAGAATTTCTTGAGGTGATGCCCAGGTGTTGGTGTTATTAAAAGTTTCCCTAGTGATTCTAATATATAGTCAAGGTTGAGAGCAATTACTTTGGACCAGCATAGGCTCCAGAATCACAGGGTTATGTCTGTTAAAAAACAAAGAGGCAAACGACCAGAACAAACCTGGTGATGTAGAGCAGGGCTACCCACCGATGTGGAGGGACACATTAGTGCCTTATAAGCGTGTTGGGTAGATGTGGAATTATTGATCCTATCAGGCCTTGGAGGTGGCAGGTGGATCCTGGGTTTTCATGAGCAGCCATGTACGCTGGGGACTATTACAACTATGATTTTCTGTGTATGCTGTTACAGGAAGAAGGTTGGGAAACATGCTGTAGAGAAGCTGACTAAGTTTGTTATTCCTGAGTTAATGTGCTCACAATGATGATGGGGTATGGGAAGGGTTACAGGAGTGAGATGCTAAAAATTACTGACTCTGGGGCTGAGAAGGCAGGAAAAGGCCTTTAGATATTTGACTTCCGTAATTCAAATCCAGACCATTGTTTTCTAGACCATTATTGCCACCTGACATTTATTTAGTATTCTTGCCATTTAGAGATTTCCTAGCTGTTGTCTTGTGCTTTCTTACAACAGGCACAGATTGTTTTCCTTTTTGGAGATGAGGAGTTTGAGGCCAAGAAAGTTGGGACTCCCTTAAGGCCAGTTAGTAAGGAGCATTCAAAAGGTGAAGAGGTGTTTCCTTGATTTCCACTGGAAAAGTCTAGACACCTTTCCTGTCATAATGGCAAATGCTACCTCTGTGATGGGGGTGAGGAGATTGGGAGTGGGACTCGGTGTTCCTACTGCTGCTTTCAGTCCTGAGTCCGTCTGGAGCCTGGGGCTTCCTGGGAGTACCCAACAAAGCTCTAAAAGAGGAACTGTTTAGCTAATTACAAAGCCCGACTGTTGTTTGGCTGGCTGGAGTGTGTTAACACGTCCCCCTCTTGCACAAGTTTTCATCCTGGTGCTGGATGAACATATTGTAATTATGCTAATGGTGCTGGCTGGGCAGCCTGAGGCTGAGAGGGCGGGGGCCCTTTTCCCTAATCGTTTCCCTCTCCTGGAGCAGTTGGTGCTTTGCCTGAGTCCCCAGACAGGCAGAGGGAAGGCTAGGGGCAGGTGGAGCTAGGGAGGAGGCCTGCACAGGGCTTCCTGTCCTGGGGCTGCTGGGTCCACCTGGTTTGCAGGGAGGCAGAGGTCAAGGATAGGTGCCAAGGATGGGTCCACTGAGCAAAGGGACCTTCTGCTGGATTCAATGGGGACTGTATTTGGGACTGGCCCTTCTGAGATTGCGAAAGAGGCAAATTGATCATTGATGTCCTTCACCTTCTCTTTGGTGATGGTGGCTCTTCCTCCCCTTCCCACTCCCTCTTAACCCCTATCCCTCCATCTTCGTTTTGCTTTTTCTAAACTGTCAGGCACACAGTGTTTTTCTGCTGGTTTGGAAATTGTTTGTAGGCAGGTTTATGATATAGACATAATTATAGATACAGATACTCATACAAATACAGATATTGGCATAGACATGAACATCCTCACATGTAGGAGACTTAATGAACATTTGACTACTAAAGACAACTTGTTAGAAAGCATAATGCTTAATTAACTTAAGGCCATGAATGATGGAGGTATTTTCAATCAAAGTGACCTTTATATGTTCTTTATATAACAGGGTTATATAAGCAAAATTGTTAACAATTGGCACCAATAGAGTTTTAAGCAGAGTTCATAATATATACAGGATTTCTTATTAAATTGTTCACAATTACTTTTTCTAACACCATCCATCTTTATGAGCTCATCAGTAAAGGGCACTTCACACAGACTTCATGGATGTGCAAGGTTCTGTGTGTCATGTACATTTATATCCATCCAATGAAAGGAACTGAGTCTCACATCCAAGCTGATCCAGACTGAAAAGGATCACTTAAGATGGTTAGCTTCTGGACTTTTCACAGGATGTGTAATGCTGGTCCAAGCTCAGTGTAAGCAGATTTTACAGGGTAGCATGACACTCATCATCATTCCGGATTGTACTGAAGTAACAGCTGAGAAAGCATACCTTGACTTGAGACTGTCACTGGTTGGAGCTTTATTTTCCATTTGTGTTTAAGTTTGTAAATTTCCCTTGATAGTCTCCTATTCAGCTGTCAGGAAGATTATGGAAGGAGTTCTTTTTTTTCTTCTTTCCTTTTGGTCTTTATAGCTGCAAAGGACTCCAGGGAAGTGCTAAGCTTTGTGTAACTGGCTGATGGGTTTCACTTAGCACCATGATTCCTCTGTGAGATTGTTTGTTCAGTATTGGTTGTGAAACTCTTGATTCAATCCAGAATTTCCAAGTCTCAACCAAACTGGTTTATGGCATCATGAACCATGTTGATAGAATGAAGATGGTTAGTTTGGTTTATCTTGTCTGTTAGACCAGGTGGAGCTGGGTCTTCAGCACCATGCTAGGTTTTAGAGGAGTGGGGCATAGACAAAATAGCAAACACAGTCCTTGCCTACAGGACAGCATATATATAATCTCTTACCCGTCAGTCTCTCTCTGTGATTTTTTTCCCTTTAACTTTCCCCTCTTTTCTCTTTGTCCTGTTTTTCTCCTCCTTCTGTCACATATTTTTTTCTTCTGTTAGTGTTTCCATATAAGATTTGTCTTCACTCACATTTTCTACAACTAAATATTTCTGCCTTCCCCCTTTATTTCTATGGCTTTATCATTGTTTTTTTTTTAATCATCTGATTATAGATTTTCAAAGCAGGAAAACAAAAAGGCAGGCAACAAAAACATCTCTTAAAGCCTGATTCCTAACCGGTCATGGATGAGTTAAGCAGACCTTACATCCTGTCTCCTCAGACTGTGTAACCTTGCAGAGGTATTGTAACTCAAATGGTCCATTATCTGAAAGATCTCCTTAACAGTGGGCGTTCTGACCTACTATGCAATATGAGCTTCCCCCATAACCATTCACAACAGGCTAAATGCAGGGCAGAATTTCAATCCTAAATCAGAATTACCCTGGATTCCTGGCACTTTAAAGCAGATTGTTAATACCCAGTGATTTTATTAGAGTATCTCTTGTAGGTTTGGACTTTTTTCCCCTCCCATTTTAAATGCTAGTTAAAAGGGAAAACTGACAGGCTCATTCCTCTGAAAGAGAATTTTGGCAGGCAGATAGTATGATTCTGGAACAGACCGTTTAAATATTATTCACGTGTTATTTAAAGTTGCAACCTGGGCTTATGCATATGCCTGCAACATTAAATAGCTGTTCAACTTGCAATTCTTATGAGATTAGATCAGTTTATGTGGAAGAAGAGAAAATGGGATGGGCTGCTAGCCCTGGGAAAAGAGAAACCACTATAATGCAGGGTCTAAGCAGTTGATGAGAAAATGAAGAGCCAGAGCTCTTTCTCTACTGGGGCAGGCAGCTCGTAATTGGGCTAGAAACCACTGTCCTCCAATATGTGGTTATTGACCTGTTCAAATGATTGCTTTTCTTTTGCTACTTCAGATCTAATTGTTGACTCTAGTGGGGACTGCATTTTTTGCCATGTCCAATAGCCAGCAGCCTTCTCAACATTGAGAATGGAGCAGGGAGGTAATTAAATGGTAAATCAACAATAATACAACATCATATAATAAGACAAATCTTTCTCTTTTTAAAAAATGTTTATTTTTGAGAGTGACAGAGACAGTGTGAGCGGGGGAGAGGCAGAGAGAGAGAGAGGGAGAGAGAGAATCCTATGCAGGCTCCAGGCTCTGTGCTGTCAGTAGGGAGCCCACCCATTGTGGGACTCAAACTCCTGAAACAGATCATGACTGAAGTGAAAGTCTTAATGCTTAACCGACTGAGCCACACTGGTGCCCCAAGGCAAGTCTTAATTCTATTTCTAATTGTTATTTTAAGAGAAACAAAGTGTTTACCTCAGAAAACAAGAGGAAAATTCCTTCTTAGGTTGAATCACCTCATGCCACATTTTAGACAACAATAAAGCTGGATATAAATGTGAATCTCATACAGAAATTTAAAGAAAAGGATGGTTTATAGATTTGTAAGTCAAGATAGGTTATGATGCTGTAACAAACAATCTCCAAGTCTCAGAAGGCTTAATTCTTCCTGAAGTTGGAACAACTTTTGACTTTCAAGGTTGCTTTCATCTGTTACTGTGCCATTTGGGACATATATCTTGCACTTTGGTTATTAGAGCATGGGAAGAGCTTTGCATGCTGGCTTTTAAATACTTCCCAGAAGTGACATATATCACTTCTGCTTGCAAATTATTGACCATAATTAGTCAGAGTACCCCTCCTAACTGTAACTAAGCTTAGAAATGTAAAGAAACATAATGAGTGCTAAATGTCTCTGCCGCAAAGCATAAATGGGACCTATGCTATGTTAAAAGGGTCTCATTTTGTTAACTACTAGTATTTGTGTGAATTGTGAGAGACACCGAGAAGCTGCAGGTAGAGCGTCTGGTTGCCCTTCTAGGAGACCATCCCATATAAAGAGACAGATGACCTGGAGGGGTCTGTGCTTGCCATTTCAAATCTCTAGGTTTGTGAGGGCCTTTCTGAGGCTGGCTAGTGCTCCGTAGACACTGGCCATTACTGCATGTAGTCCTCCAGATGCCGACCCTCTCCAAAGGTAGGGATACCTTATTGATTGTTGTGATAGCAGCAGTGTATTACATGATGACTTACCCAGAGAATTCTGAAAGGTCTCTAGAGGAATAAACCAGGAAGCCAGAGTAGGTCAATCTTGTTACTTTTGTAGTATAAACTAGGGCTTCTCAAACTTGATTATGCTCACAAATGACCTAGCGATCTAGTAAGAAAATGCAGAGTCTGGTTCAGTAAATCTGGAGTGAGGCTTGAGATTCTGCATACTGACCAAGATCTCACACTTCACATAACCAAGGATTAACCAAGGGTTCCAACTAGGTGGGTTAATCTACTGAGGCCCAGTTGTGTGAATACAGTGGAAGGTTTTCCTTGGAAGCTTCCTTTGTGGGAGGCAATGATCTCAATCTCATTCTTCTTATTGCCCAGGCCACTGATGGGAATCACACATGGGCCTTCAGAGACAAAGAGGCCTCACTTGGGCTCAGCTATTTGTGAATGTATGAATTCTCAATACACCTGGTTTTGTTTTCTCCTGTCAAGGAATCTGATAGACAGTTAATAGCTCATGAAAAAGCTGTATCCAAACTGTACTTTGAAGGAATCAGAAAGTAGTGCTTTTGAATGATTTCCTTCCCATTGCAACTTCCAAATCCAGTCTAGCAAGAGGCCTGGACCCTGAGTGGCTCTTCTAGCATTCAGATGTGTCTGAGCAAACACAAGAGGCAATCAAATCCCCTTAACACTGGCCATTTCAGAGTGCTCACTTGAGATGACAGTTTCAGCTTCACAAGAGGTATGCAAACTGGAATAATGAAATGTTCCATTTTATTAAGTTGTTGGACAGAGGGAAGGATTGTACTAGAAGGAAGAAAAGGTGGGGAGTTTTTAGCTTGATTTCTGTGATGCTGTTAAGCAGTAATTTTTGCAGAGGGGGGAAAATAATCCACTGTAATAAAACCATTTTCATAATATCATGGGAATGAGTTATTGCTGCGAGTAAGGCATGGCTCCTAATGGTTGTCTGGGCTTCCATCTCCATCTTTCATGGACCAGTCCGACATTTTTATAGTGCTGACACAAAAGAGAGCATTTATGTTGCTTCCATTCTCCATCTGTCAATAGTTAAGGTAGAGTGCCACTGCCTGAGGTTCACTTTTGATCTGATTTCTGTGTCAGCTTGGCATGGGACTGCTGGATGGGTTGTGGGAGCAGGGTGGCTCTGGAGGCCAGTTGCACCACCTTTTCAGACCACTGATGGTAAGAAGGACTGAGAGGAAATTATTTTTGCATGAATTAGAGCAAAGTGCCATTTCCTCTCCTTTATGGTTCATCAGAAATGTGGCCACAGTGCACTGGCCTTGCTTTTCCTGAGCCTGCTAGAACTTTGTCCGAGTTCCATTCCAGAAAGTGGGATTCTGTGTCTCTCAGTGGATCTGGTATATTCCTGGATCTGAAATCATAACCTAGAGATCTGGTTAAGTGCACAAATGAGGAAAAAACACTTATGTGTGTGCACCTCTCCATTTCCCCTCTACCAGTAGTATCTACATAACTTGCACTAGGACATGTGTATCCTTCCTGTCACTTCACTTCAGCCCCCAAAGGACTTTAGGGATTGCTTACCACTATTTCTGGGATCCATGAATGCAGAAGTTATGTCTCCTTCTTATTAATACCTTGAGAATTAACTGTTAGTATGCACTAACTTGTATTGTTAGTTGCCTAACGTTTAAGATCAGAGACTGTTTTCTTTATATTTTCCTGTGATGAGGTTCCTGGCACTGTACATAGCAGTTACCCGGCGTATGTTTGATTGCCCCGTAGATTGACATAGTATGTTTGGATCTGCTTATACTTTAAAAGGCAGGGTGTTTTGAGGGTGAGACAGGATAGATACCTGCTAATGCATGTCTTGAAGTCTTTGTAGAAAGTACCATCTGAGATGGCTGCTAAAACTAGCCACAAGCCAGTGCAAAGAATTCTAACATGAGAGAAGCATATCTGGGTACAAATTCAGATATGGATTGAAGCCTGATTGCATAGAATAGCAAGGTCTCTGATGGAGCCAGAGTGTCTTTTGGAGCTTCGTGATCCTAAAGATTTCATTCAGCTTTAGTTTAGGAAGGTAATAACTTAAAACTCCAACACTGGGATGGCCATTGATCAATGAAATGAGCTGGCAGTTTCCAGACAGATTCGTGAAATGAAATACCTCACATTGACCAGTCTGAGAACATTTTTCACAGCCTATCCATCCCTTCTGAGCTATTTGGAGAGTAAAGTAAAAGAAATTAGAACTTTGAAATCGCTGCTTGTCCAGTGGCAACCTCGCTGGGACACTGAACGAGTTGCAATTTATCTAGTTTTCTCACTTAGAGAATTGGCAACAGCAGCTGTACCAACCACACTTAATGAGTATAGATGTGTTAGATGCTGTACTGAGTCTCCTGATCTCAGTTAATTTTCATGACAAACAGGCAAGGTAGCCATGGTTATCCTTATTTCATAGATGAGGAAACCAACACTCAGAGAAGGAAGTAAGTTACCCACAGTCATACAACTAGGAAGTAGTAGAAAGACTTGAACCCTAGGTCTACTTGATCCAAAGCCAAGGTCTTAAATGTTACATAAACTGCCTTTCCCCTTTGGAGTGTGAATTTCATGAATATTTCATGAATATGCCCCAATTGAAAAGAAATGTTCCTTTCCAAGTGGAATAGGAAGATAGTGAATTAGGTCCCAGTTCTTTAAGAGGTATATCCTTGTGATTTGGGAGGTATGAAATATAAAAAATAACTTTTTGGTATTTCTCAGCTTGGTACCCATTTCAAATGAACTAATAGTTGGAAGTGTTTTGTGGAAGAACTCCATTCTCCTTGGAGAACTGTTGCAATAATGCCTTTGGAAGGATTTAAATTTTTTAAGGAGTTGGGCTGCCAAGGTTACCAGCCCAGATGGCCAGGACAAGGGCATTCACCCAGGAAGATCTGAAAGAGAAATAATGAGTGAGAGGAGAGGGAGATGAGTTTGATTCAATGTGTTTCAGTCACTTGAAGAACATCCAGGGGTGAATGTTGAGCTAGAACATTGAGCATCAGAGGATGTGACTGATGCTTTGAAGTGGAGTAAGGAGGCCAGTTAAATGTGTAAGAATAAATATGAGGCCATGGGGTGCCTGGGTGGCTCAGTCGGTTAAGCGTCTGGCTTTGGCTCAGGTTGTGATCTAACGGTTTGTGGGTTTGAGTCCCACATCAGGCTCTGTGCTGACAACTAGCTAAGAGCCTGGAGCCTGCTTCGGATTCTGTGTCTCCCTCTCTCTCTGACCCTCCCCTGCTTGTGCTGCCTCTCTCTGTCTCAAAAATAAATAAAAAAACATTAAAAAAATAAAAAAAAGAATATGAGGCCAGTTAAACATGTGTAAGAATAAGTGAGGCTATTAAAGGACACACTATAGAGAGGGAAGGAAGAAATCAAGGTAAGAATCTGGGAGGAAGAGGAATGCATAAGAGTGAAAGTGTTCAAAGCTAGGAGAGAAGGAATTATGCAGGGGGATTATTGAAATGGTCTACTAAATTGTTACATGGTTAAAAGCAGTGTCTACCACAGTTGAACATGTGTGCACACTCATGTGACCTTGGCTTCCTTCTTGGTATGTGGGCCACAGAAATGGGTATGTGCCCACACAGACACATTCAAGAATATTCGTGGCAGTTTTGTTTATAATAACCACATGTGTGTCAGCAGTAGAATAGAAAATAAATGTTAGCATATTCCCCAAATGTGCAACAAGATTAATCTCATAGACATAATGTTGAATGAAAGGTATTTTAAAAATTTTATTTACTTATTTTTTATTTTTTTATTTTTGAAAGTTTTTTTTTTTTTTTTAAAGAAGTATCCAGGCTGCTTGAGGTGGTGGGGCTGCACGAACTCCATGTCACACTTGAAGGGCTGGATGTCCTTGTGCTTCATCATGTGGTTCTGCAGCTGGCTTAGGTACTGGAAGGTCTTGTTGCACTCAAGAGTAGCTGTACTGCTTGGGGCCCTGGTGTCAGAGTGGAGCACGGCTTTCCGGACACCTGAGGCACATGGCCTTTCTTGCTGAGCTAGAAAATGCAGCCTGTTGACTACATCAGGGCTACCTCAAGAAACAAGCCAATGGACACATGGCAGAGAGACCCAAATATCACTGAGTAGGGAAATAAAGTAACCAAAGGCACAACAAGAGAAGCCAAGAAACACCATTTAAAGAACACTTCCTGAACAGACAGGCCTTGGGCAGTCAATGAAGCTACTTTAATAGAGCAATACTCAGAGGTGCAAAGTGCATAACAAGCTTTTAAAACTGAAAAGAGACAGGATGCTAGCCAAAATGACGAAACAGAAGAACTCTCTTCTGAAGAAATTTCAGGAAGAAGTCACAGCTACAGAATTGCTCAAAACAGATATAAGCAACATAACGAAGCAAGAATTTAGAACAATTGTCATAAAATTATTCACTGAGCTTGAAAAAAGCATGGAAGACATCAGAGAAGCTATTGATACAAAGACTAGGGACCTTGAAAATATCTGTGACTTAAAAAGTGCTGTAAATGGGGTGCATGATAAAATGGAGATGGTCACTGCACAAATTAAGAGGCAGAGAAGAGAATAAGTGAATTAGAAGACACAATTATAGAAAAAGAAGAAGTTGAGAAAAAGAGAGATAAATTGATCCAGGAGCACGAAAGGAGAATTCGAGACCTGAGTGATACAGTCAAATGGAAAAATATCTGTATCATAGGAATTCCTGAACAAGAAGAAAGAGAAGAGTTCCTGAAGGGGTGCTTGATCAAATTATAGCTGAAAACTTACCCAATCTGGGGAAGGAAATGACATTGAAATTCAAGAGGCACAGAAAACTCCACTCAGACATAACTTGAATCAACCTTTGGCACATCATATCACAGTGAAACTGGCAAAAATAATAAGGATAAAGAGAGAATTCTAAAAGCAGCTACAGATAAAAGGCTTCTAGCATACAAAGGGAAATCTATCAGCGTGGTTACAGACCTATCTAATGAAACTTGGCAGGCCAGATAGGAATGGCAGGAAATCTCCAATGTGATAAACAGAAAAAATACGCAGTCAAGAATCCTTTATCCAGCAAGCCTGTCATTCATTATAGAAGGAGAGATAAAGGTTTTCCCAAATAAACAAAAATTGAAAGAATTCATCACCACCAAACCAGCCCTACCAGTAATCCTAAGAGGGACTCTATGAGGGAAGTGTTGCAAGGAATACAAGGTACCAGAGACCAACAACAAGCATGAACTGTACAGACAACACAATGAATCTAAACCCACATTTTTCAATAATAACACTGAATGTAAATGGACTGAATGCTCCAGTCAAACGACACAGGGTAGCAGAATGGATAAAAAGACAAAATCCATCGATTTGCTGTCTACAAGAGACTCAATTTAGACCTGAAGACACCTTAAGATTGAAAGTAAGAGGATGGAGAAATATCTATCGTGTGACTAGAAGTCAAAAGAAAGCTGGAGTAGCCATACTTCTATCAGACAAACTGGACTTTA
Source organism: Suricata suricatta (assembly GCF_006229205.1). NCBI lineage: Eukaryota > Metazoa > Chordata > Mammalia > Carnivora > Herpestidae > Suricata > Suricata suricatta. The sequence goes on along the minus strand of NC_043703.1, from coordinate 111,904,419 downwards.
AAGTAAAGGCAGTAACAAAAGATGAAGAAGGACATTATATAATAATTACAGGGTCTCTCTATCAGGAAAAGCTAACAATTATAAACATCAACGTGCCAAATTCGGAAGCACCCACATACATAACAATCACAAACAGAAACAATCTTATTGATAAGAATGTGCTAATTGCAGGGGACTTTAATACTCCACTGAGAGCAATGGATAGATCAACCAGACAGAAAATCACTAAAGAAACTGTGGACGTGAATGACACATTGGAACAGATGGAATTTTTAGATATATTTAGAACTCTGCATCCTGAAGCTAGGACATTCACTTTCTTCTCGAGTGCACATGGCACATTCTCCAAGATAGATGACATACTGGCTCATAAAGCAGCCCTCCATAAATATAAACAAATTCAGATCATACCATGCACACTTTCAGACCACAATGATATGAAACTTGAAATCAACCACAGAAAAAAGTCTGGAAAACCTTCAAAAACATGGGGGTTAAAGACTACCCTCTAAAGAATGATTGGGCCAATCAGCCAATAGGAGAAGAAATTAAGAAATATATGGAAACAAATGAAAGTGAAAATACAACAATCCAAAATCTTTGGGATGCAACAAAGGCAGTCCTAAGAGGAAAGTATATTGCAATCCAGGCCTATTTTAAGAAACTAGAAAAAGTGCAAATTCAAAATCTAACAGAGCACCTAAAGGAATTAGAAGGGGAGCAGCAATAGCACCCCAAAACCAGCAGCAGAAGAAAAATAATAAAGATCAGGGCAGAAATAAACAATATAGATTCCAGAAAAACAGTTAAACGAATCAATGAAACCAAGAGATGGTTTTTTGAAAAAAATAAACAAAATTGATAAACCTCTAGCCAGGATTCTCAGAAAGAAAAGAGAGAGCACCCAAATAGACAAAATCACAAATTAAAATGGATCTATTACAACCGATCTCTCAGAAATACAAGCAATTTTCAAGGAATAGTATGAAAAATTATATGCCAACAACCTGGCTACCTAAAGGAAATGGAGAACTTAACACACATGAACTACCAAAATTCAAACGGGAGGAGATAGAAAATCTGAATAGATCCATAACCAGTGAAAAAATCAAATAAGTTATTGAAAATCTCCCAATGAATAAGAGCCTGGGGCCAGATGGCTTCCCTGGGGAATTCTACCAGACATTTAAAGCAGAGCTAATACCCATTCTTCTAAAGCTATTCAAAAAATTAGAAATAGAAGAAAAACTTCCAGACTCATTCTACAAAGCCAGAATCACTTTAATTCCCAAACCAGACAGAGACCCCTTCCCCCAAAAAAGAGAACTACACGCAAATATCCTTGATGAATACAGATGCAGAAATCCTCAACAAAATACTAGCAAATTGAATTCAATAGCATATAAAAATAATTTCCACCATGATCAAGTGGGATTCATTCCTGAGTTACGGGGCTGGTTCAATATTCACAAATCCATCAGTGTGATACATCACATTAATAAAAGAAAAGATCCTATCGACAGATGCAGAAAAAGCATTTGACAAAATATAGCATCCTTTTTTAATCAAAACCTTCGACAAAGTCGGGATAGAAGGAACATACTTAAACATTATAAAAGCAATTTATGAAAAGCTCACAGCTAATATCATCCTCAATGGGGAGAAACTGAGAGCTTTCCCCCTGAGATCAGGAACATGACATGTCAATTTTCACCATTGTCAACATACAGAAAGAGAAATCAAGAAACTGATCCCATTCACAATTGAATGAAAAACCATAAAATACCTAGGAATAAACCTAACCAAAGATGTAAAAGGTCTTTATGATGAAAAATATGGAAAACTTACCAAGGAGATTGAAGAAGACACAAAGAAATGGAAAAGCATTCCATAGCCATGGATTGGAAGAATAATCATTGTTAAAATGTCATTAGTACCCAAAGCAATCTATGCATTTAATGTAATCCCAATCAAAATTGCATGAGCATTCTTCTCAAAGCTAGAACAAACCATCCTAAAATTTGTATGGAACCACAAAGGACCCTGAATAGCCAAAGTAATATTGAAGAAGAAAACCAAAATGGGAGGCATCACAATCCCTGACTTTAGCCTCTACTGCAAAGCAGTCGTCATCAAGACAGTATGGTATTGGCACAAAAACAGACATATAGCCCAATGGAATAGAATAGAGAATCCAGAATTGGACCCAAAGATGTATGGCCTCCTAATATTTGACAAAGCAGGAAAGAGTATCCAGTGGAAAAAAAGACAGCCTCTTTAACAGGTGGTTCTGGGAGAACTGGACAGCAACATGCAGAAGAATGAAACTAGACCACTTTCTATACCATACACAAAAATAAACTCAAAATTGATGAAGGACCTGAATGTAAGACAGGAAACCATCAAAACCCTAGAGGACAAAGCAGGAAATAGCCTCCTTGACCTCACCAGCAGCAAGTTCCTATTCAACACATCCCCAAAGGCAAGGGAATCAAGAGCAAATATGAACTATTAGGATGTCATCAAGATAAAAGCCCTTCTGTACTGCAAAGGAAACAATCAAGAAAACAAATAGGCAACCGACAGAATGGGAAAAGATTATTGCAAATGACATATGGGATAAAGGGCTAATATCCAAAATCTATAAGGAACTTACCAAACTCCATACCCGAAAAACAAAAAATTCAGTGAAGAAATGGGCAGAAGACATGAAATGACACTTCTCCAAAGAGGACATCCAGATGGCCAACAGGCACATGAAACGATGCTCAACATCACTCATCATCAGGGAAACACAAATCAAAACCGTACTGAGATATCACCTCACACCTGAGTGGCTAAAATGAACATATCAGGAGACTATAGATGCTGGTGAGGATGTGGAGAAACGGGCACCCTCCTACACTGTTGGTGGGCAAGTAAACTGGTACAGCCCCTCTGGAAAACAGTGTGGAGGTTCCTCAAAAAATTAACAATAGGACTCTCCTATAACATAGCAATAGCACTACTAGTGATTTACTCAAGGGATATAGGAGTGCTGATGCATAGGGGCACATGTACTCCAGCACTTTCAACAATAGCCAAATCATGGAAAGAGCCTAAATCTCCATCAGCTGATGAGTGGATCAAGAAGATGTGGTTTATATATCCAATGAATTACTACATGGCAATGAGAAAGAATGAAATCTGGCCATTCTTGGCAACGTGGATGGAACTTGAGGGTGTCATGCTAAGTGAAATAAGTCAGGTGGAGAAGGACAGATACCATATATTTTCACTTATAAGTCTAACAGGAGTAACTTAACAGAGGACCATGGGGAGGAGAAGGGGGAAAAATAGGGAGAGGTAGGGATGCAAATCATGAAAGACTCTTGAATACTGAAAACAAACTGAGGGGGTGATGGGCATGGAGGAGGGCACTTGTGGGGATGAGCACTGGGTATTATATGGAAAACAACTTGACAGTAAACTCTAAAAACATAAAATAAATAAAATAAAAACAAATATCCATAGAGATAGTAAAAATTGAAGAGGATTGATTTTATATCCTCCTTGTAAGAGACATTTTAGGATTCTGATCCTCCCTTATACAGGCTTTATAGGAAATCTGCTATTTTGGAGGTTTTTTTGAGCCCTAATAGAGTACAGAATTGGCTTTTTTTGTTTTTGCATTTCGTTTGCAGCTCCTTTTGCCCCCCAAGCCCACTGGAGTGGACACAAGTGTTGATGCCGCAGAAATTTTTGATGGATTCCTAGCTTTTTGGACTTGATGCTTATGTCTAGCACCTGTTCACTGAAGATTGGTTAGCCTTCTTTATCACGTGTTAGGATTTTGTGCTTGGTCATTTTTGGTTTAATTTCCATATTTAGTCCTCCAAATCAGTCATTCTTTGTAGAAGACTCTAAATTGAATACAGAAATAGCAGTTTCCCCATTAAAAGGTTTTTGTTTTGTTTCGTTTTTGAGTGTGAATTTCATTAATATGTTTGCCTTATATGTCCCAAAGAGTAATGAGTACTAATTTAGGAATCCTTTTTGATGTGGTTTGGCTGTAAGTCATGTCTTTTAGAAATTAGCATAAATTTCTCGTTTTTTCTTTCTCTCAACATGCGAAGTCAGTGTTGCAGTCTTTTTCCTTTTGCTTCTAACAAGGCAGGGCTAATTAATGCTAACTATCCTGTGACAAAGATTGAGCCAGCTGAGGTCATTCATTCACTACCCAGGGTGATCAAGCCAGCCGTTGAAGAGGGAGAAAAGAGAATGAAGCAGGAGAGCAGGAGAATGAAGCAGTAGAGGATCAGGGAATCTGTGAGGCAGAAGAAAGATTTCTAACAGCTTAGGAGAGTGTCTGGTGGCAGTGGCTGGAGGCTAAGATGGAGCAATGGTGTAGGATGAACTGAGAAATAAGAGGCTAAGGGTACCTGTGTGACTTTATCAGTTAAGCATCTGATGCTTGATTTTGGCTTAGGTCATGATCTCCCCCATGTCAAGCCCTGTGTTGAGCCCCATGCCAGGCTCTGTGCTGGGAGTGGAGCTTGCTTGAGAGTCTTTCTCCCTCTCTCTGCTTTGCCCCTCTCAAATAAAAGAATTAAGACGCTATAACAGTGAAGGTGTAAGGGATGGCAATGGCAAAGTCTATGACAGAGTTGGAGAAGAGGTGGGAACCCCAGTTGAGTAGAGATGAAAATTCAGGTATGGTCCACCTGCTATCAAGACTTTGAAATGAAAAGCATAATATCCCCTCACAAGTAGAAGCAACTGAGTTTTTCCAATCATCCATGCATTTTGTGTTGCGGTGGGAGTGGGTAAAACATCTGAGAGATTGAGTTGTTTATTCTTCAATCATTCATTTTAACTCAGTGGAATTCATTCAGTGGAAACATAGTCTTTAATAAATGATTATCATTCTACTTTTTATTGTGGAGATTTTAAAACATACAGAAGTTCAGAGAATATTATGGTCCCCAAGGTGTCCATTACTCATTATCTAGTGCTAGTAATTATCAATACTTTGTCATTCTTGATACATGCTCATTTTTGGAAGATGAGTTCAGGGAAATTTTAATTATTTTTTGTATTAAAGAAGAGCCCGTGTCTACCTTTTAATCTCATTTGCTCTTTTAAATAAAAATAGCCACAAAATATCCAACAGAGATATTTGGGGACTATTTTTTTTTCTTTTTACAAGTTGGCACAATTACAGGAGCAGGCAGTAAGATCTGCTGGGGTTTGCACTTGTTGGCCCCATTATGGATGAGCCCTTAGCATCAGATGGTGGTCAGGTAGAATGGAAAAGGATCCTGGCAGGTTTTGGTGCATCAGGTCTTTGACCGATGAAATCATTCGGGCATTCTGAAGCTCAGGATCTCTTTACCTGTCTTTTAAACAACATACCTGTAGAAAAGGTTTTGCTTGACTTATTCACCATGAGAATGGATGATTGGCTATATTTCATGTCTGTTTGTTGGGAGCTTCATTTTAAGTATAAATAAGAAACTTGGTGAAATAGATTAATCAGTAGTTGTAGAATGCACGTGTTAGATAACAGGTTAGGGAAGTATTTGTTCAGGATGCAGGGACTGGCCCCTAAATCACTTGGGGTAGGCTATCACCTATTTCTATACACAAAGTGGCCCTAGCATGTTGGCAATGTCTCCAAACTTCATCTTCCATGCTCCCTGGGCACAGCTCCCTTCTCCGAGGTCTGGTCAGCCTTGTGCTTCTGCCTTCAGGAGCCCTGTCCATAAGCAAGGTCAACAGCTTGTGGCTGTGGTGCCTGTGGGAGTTTGAGAAGGGAATGTGCAGCTGTTCATTTTATTTTTACTTCTTCCTGTTCTTTCCCTTGCAGGGGTTGTCCACCCTCTGCTGCCTTCTGAAATGATTATTAATGGAATCCTCTTCACTTTTTCTGAACCCTTCGTTTTTCTTCTTAATTCCTGATTATTTTAATTCTGCCAGGCTCTTTTTCATGTCTTTTGCCTGCTGATCCTTGATTTACAGTCCTACCTTTTTCCTGCTTATGTCCTTCTTTTCTATTCCTATCATATTCTTTCTCTTCTTTGAGTTGCACATATTGGAGCAAATTAAAATACAATTTTCAGATTTTACTGGCCCAATTATTCTATTTTAAATGAAGCCACAGCAGCAATCACACTGATCTCTGAAACCCAGGCCGTCTCAGGACAGAATAAAAATACCAGCTCTTCTCTTGCCTTCCTGGCCACTTGCTCTGATATGATTTTATCTCAAAGAATATTACGGATTTAAACATGTTATAAGTCACATTAAATTTTTTCCCAATGAGAAAAAGATAAATTACTAATATTTTTGAATACATTAGTATTTTTTGAGCATCTTCTGGGTGCATAAGCATTATGCTGATCAGCTGTGCCTTTGATTGGTATCTTTTCCAAAAGGCTGGTATCTTATAATTCATCTATAAAGTAAGAAAAAGAAGAATGAAGGTATTATGCAAGTATTAAGCCATGAAATTCTCATATGGTTTATCATTAGTAGTTTAGCTTGGTTCTCATCTTCATGAAGATTTCCTGTCATTGCTAGAAGTTCTATTCTTGAATCCTCCCTCCCTTCCCTCCCTTCCCTCCCTGCCTCCTTTCCTTCCTTGCTTCCTTCCATCTATCCTTCTTCCATCCTTTCTTCCTTCCATCTATCCATTCCATCGATCCCATCCCTCCATTCACCTATTCAGTCACCTATGGACTCATTCATCCACCCACCTAGTGCTTACTCTTTGTAAGATGCTGTACAAATATTGGTCATATAAAGAGTAGTATAGTCCCTGCCCTTAAAAGGATCATAATTTGACAGGAGAGAACTTATAATAATAGAAGCTAATATTTATCAAGCTTTAATTATATGCCAGGCATTGCAGTAAGCATTTAAAATAAATGATCTCATTTAATCCTCAGAGAAACTGCTGAAGTACCATCACACAGATGAGAAAATTATTGATGGTACTCCTGAAGTACCATCACACAAGGGCTAGTTTAACTTTAGAAGCCTATAAACATTCAATCTAATGGTCAGCCTCATAAAAACCCCAAGTGGTGGTGTATTTAACTCACACAAACTATCATTCTTCTTACACTGGTAAGGTACAGGAGAGGCTTTGGGGGCCACCATTGGGTGTCCAGTCTCCATGAGCCTTTCCTGTGGAGACATCTGCAATGAAGGATTAAGTGGGGACTCTGTTACTTATAGTCACACAGTGGATGAGCTCAAGAAGGGAAGGAAACCTGACTCCTTGAGCCCATGTTTGGAAAGGAGGTTCTCTGTTGATCTCTCATTGTGTTGCCTTCTGATGTATTTTAATAATGTGGATATGTTTTTACACCTCAGCTTGAAGATTCTTAATTTATTATCTTTGAGTGGCAGTGCTGGCAGTTGGAAAGCAGTAGCAACTTGGGAAAACACAGAGAAGTTAAGTAACTTGCCCAAGGTTATAGGGCTAGAGTGATACTTGAGCCCAATATCAAGATACTTGTTTCTTGCACTTAATTTGTTCCACTTACTTAGTGCTTATTGGATATGTGCTTGTAGTACAAAGAGGAAATGCTTGGAGCCAAACCAATCTGGGCATGAACGTGCCCTCCAGCACTTGCTAATATCATCATCCTGGACACATTAAGCTTCCATAGCCTCACTGTCCTCCTTTGCAGAAGTGGGATAGTGGTACTTAAGTAGACAGGCTGCTGTGAGGATTACATGAGATGATGGATATAGAGTACTAGTCTGGTACCTGGCACACAGAAGACTTCCCATAAATGTCTGTCCTCTCAATTCGGGTATCCTCCTTTTTGGATTTTGGTTCTCCAAAGGCATATCCTTACTTACTGTGGGGACTCAGGAACTGTCTGATGATTATGAATAGGGCTTTGAGAAGCCTTGTGAGACCATTGGTTGTCAGCTTTTAGATCACTTTCTCTTTAATTTTAGGGGAAATAGACTTTTGTAGAACCCTGGCCGCACAGTGGCTCATCATCATCATCAAAGCCTTTAACCAAAGATTGCCTTGTCATATCTTCATGGGATAGAACCTGATAATCCTTACTCTCTCCCCACTGATTAATATGATCCACCAGTTTGGGAAGCTACCAGCCTTAGAAGGTTTCGTTTTCTGTACTAGCCCAGTGTCCTGTATATAGTTGCCAGATAAAATGCAGATGACTCTCAAATAAACAATGAATACTACTTTAGCCTAAGTATGTCTTAAATATCACAGAGAACATACTTAACACTAAAAATTATTCATTCTTTATCCAAAGTAAAAATTTAAGTGGTGTGCTGTATTTTTATTTGCTAGATCCTAACCCCAGTTCATACTGATGCAGGCATGTGAAGCGAAAAGGCCAACATTTTCATGGACTTTCTATTGCCCTCTGAGATGCATACAGTGCTCTTCTGGTTAATTTTCCCCTCAGTAAAAAACATGAGTTGTTAACTAGAGTTGGCGAAGTCTCCTGAGATTTAATTCCTCCCATCACAGACACTATTTTGTATAACCCATAAATGAAGGTAGATTTAGGTATTGTGATGGGAAAGATTTTTCTTTGGGAATTTTTGGCCCTTGAGGTTCCATGTGGTCACCCTTTTGTCATTGTGCCGGGGAGAGCTTGAGGCAAAATAATGCTACTCATATCCCCTCTCCACCACACTGCCTCTTTCCCTAACTTTGATTGCTGTGAATCCTCAGCCCTCTCCTCTTGATTTTTATGATCTGCAAAATGGTGAAAAGATGAAAAAATGTCCTGAGCTTAATCAGAAGTCTATCTAATAATAATGAGTCCTGTGGTGGGTTTGTAAAGAACACAGATCAGACCAACTTAACAATAATGGTCCTACAAAGTAATGAAGTCTCAAGTGGTCCTTATTAGGTATCAAGCTGTGAATCAGAACTCATCTAACATTCTTATTGCTGAGGAAATCAGTAATTGTGACAGAATGGCTGTTGTTATTATTACTTTTTTTTTTTTAAGACAAAGTTGCTAGAAGTCTGCCCCCAGCCTCCTTGGGGTATACCAGGTGTGCGGGTTGTGTGTTGCCCTTCCATTAAATCTTCAAATGGGGGCTCTAATAAATTTTGCATTGAAATAAGTAATGACCAGATTTAATGACCAGTTTGTGGGAGTGTTAACAGCTTGTGAGCCAACAAACTGGTCATTAACAGGTGCTAACTTCTGTTTTCTGGCTTAAACAATCCATTCTCATCTTTCTCCTGTTTGTGTTAGGGGCTTATGCAAATTCTGGCTGGTTTTTCATTTTCCTTGAGATAGGTAGCTCTTTTTATCAGTTAGATACCTCTCTGCTCATGGCTCCTTTTTCTCAGGATTGTTTCTTCTGTAGTCCAGAGATGAGTGCATTTTTTTAAAAAAAAATCCAGTTTTTCTTCTGAAGGAATGAATGCTTCCTAGCATAGTTGGTTCCAGAATGAATTAGGGAAAAGTCCTGGAGAAAAATCCACCCTTAAAATACAAACTTTTCTTCTTTGCAGTAGAAATGCAAATAGGTTGAAAATATCATAGGATTTGAGGCAGCATTATGTCTGTTGAGGGATGTGACAAAGATTATCATCTTTGTGCTAGAAATGAACAGACATTTCTATTTGAAGAGTATGTGATTGATCTTACCTGAGTCCAATATGTGTCTGTAATGGACCCTCCCAAGAAATCCTCTTCCCACAGCCTCCCTTGTTTTGGATTCCTTGCTTTTGCCAGATTATTAGTAAAAAGGACATACTTTGGTCTCTCATGTACCCTCAGGGGGAATGGGATTGGGAGAAAGTTTGAGTTGTCCTGTAGACAAAAGAGAGGTCAGAAAACAAGAAGTCCAAATTCTGTCCAGTGAACTACCTTTACTATCTTATGTGTATGGAGTCTGCACTGGATCATACACTGTTCCGAAGCAGTGCTTCTGAAATTGTTTGTGGCAAAGAGCTATTAAAAAAATCCAGTCCATTTCAGATTGATCATTTTTAAAGTATAAAATCAGACACTTTGAATGTCCTGGCAATGTCAAATTGCTGAACAAGTTTCTAACTGGCTTCTTAGACTTTTTACTTACCCTGTCTTGAGCACAGAGAATGTGCAACCAAGATCAGTCATGGACTACACTTTGGTTAGCACTGTTCTCATGACCTTGAGTCTTTCCCTTTTTACAGGTAGGAGTGTTGGTGGGAGAAAACTCTGGGTTGGCCACAAGTTGCAATGATCATTTCCTTGAAACGACTTTATGGGGAAAGGGTGGGCCATGACTGTATGGTTTCTCAACTATCCAGTCATGGATGTTTTATTTTTAGCACAGTCTCCGATGATATTTGGCCAACATGAAGGAAGCAGCTTAGTGAAACTAATTTTCCCTCCTGGGTGTTCTTCAGTTTAGAATGGCTGAAGCACTTGTGATTAACCTAAGCCCAGTAGCAAAGAGGAAGATGCTCTGGTCCAGCAATAGGGTTGGTGTTTGAGGAAGAGAGGTTAACAGTGGTCTGAGTCCTCTCACACATGGAAATGATTCATCAGATGGGCCTTTATAAGGTTCTGTGTTTTTTTTGTGTGTTAGAATTTTAAAAATACTATTGTAAAACTTGTAAGGATGATGACAACAATCTATAAAATGGCATTTAAAGTCACATTCAAGTTTTGTTCTCAGGTATTATGAAATTTAATTGTACTAGTAAGCTATAAGGTACTGTTTACTTTCTTGTTTGTGGTTGTTTTCAGTTTGTCACAGAATCTGAAATAAAAATGCTCTGTTTAAAATTATGATGGGGTTCAATATCTTAATATGTTTCCTTTAAAGGCCACTTATATATTGTTTAAACCCTATTAAAAAGCAAAACTATTAAAATTGAATGTGTATTTTATGAAGACTTGGTATTGTTTAATGGTTGGCCATAATCATATGAATATGAGCTTTAATTTGTATCAGAGGGTTTGTTGAATTTGAAATAAAAAGTCCTTGTGTTCTAATTCTAGCACGATAACTCTCAGAGTTCCTTAGACTCCTTTCTTGTTTTCTTCTCACTAATATATTGGAGGCTCCAAGAGTTCAGTTTATCTCTTCAGTTAATATTTATAGAACACTTACTATTGTGAGGCAAGGTGCTGGACACGAGAGATCAAAAGGAAATAAGACATGTGCCCTGCCACTCCGGGCACTTGCAATGAAATAGGAAAAGTGAGGTGGGCCACATAGGTCACCTGATGTTCAAGAGGGGCACAGCCACAGCAGCTACTGTGGAGATGCAGACAAGGAGAAACTCGTTTGGGCAGTGGCCTGTAGTGAAGATGGAGGCTAGGAGAGGGAGGGATGATATTCTAGGCAGGGGTCAGCAACTTTTTCTATGAAGGGCCAGATACTAAAGATTTTAGGCTATGCCTACCAGATGGTTTTGATTGTAACTATTCAACTCTGCAGTTATGATGCGGCTGTGTTGCAATAAAATTTTTACTTACTAAAGTAGGTGGTGGGCCAGATTTAGATTATGGTAGGGCAAAAGGTATTTCTAGAGAAATAAGGGAAGGAAGAGCTGGAAATATATGTGGATTAGTTCTAAAGAAATTTGGATGCTAAGCTGAGTAATCTGAACTTTCACTTGAAGGTAATGGGAAAAAAAAATGACTGTGTTGGTCAGGCCAGGCTATGTGGCAGTAAAAACAAAACAAAACAACTTCCAGAGTCTTTTCACACAGTGGCTTACTTCTAGCACATACAAAATTTGGTGTGGTTGAGGCTGTTCTCCCAGATAATAGCCAGTCGTCCTCCATATGGTATGGCATTGACTCAGGCACTACCATTTTGTGGCTCTGCTATTTCAACACTTGGCTTCCTGGGTCACCGCAGCAGAGAAAATAGAACTTAGAAAACTCATACTTGTTTTTGCAATGCCTTGGTCCAGAGTTGATGCCCTCTCTTTCATCATAGTCCAGTGGCCAGAACTTATAGTCTGGTTCTGTAACTACAAGATGGTTGGAGAAGAAAGTCAGAACAGGTAAGCACTAGAAGTCTCTACCACATTTTCTGTGGGCAGAATGAAGCCAGTGATGGTCTGGGAGGAGGGTGGCAGAGAAATAACACGATCATAGCGTTACCTTTGGAAGATTAATGTAGAGGATGACCTGGACTAGGGAGAGGCAGGGAGACCAGTTAGGACGTTACTTTAGAAGTCTTCTCAAGAGTTAGTAAAGGACTGAACTAAGGTGGCAGCAAAGGAAATAAGAAGGAAATGAAATACGTGAGGGAGTTAAAGTCTGGTTGGGCACAAGGACAAAGAAAAGACTGAGTGAAAGGTGTTTCTTTGTATTATAGCTCAGGAATGTCCTCAAGGAAGTCAGAAGGGTTAAGTCTTAGAAGAAGATACAGAATTTGATTTTAGGGGGCATGTTGATTTTGGAATGCTGGTGGACATTCAAGTAGAAGCTTCTGACAGATTTGGAAATTGGAATTGAGAGACTTTAGATGTGGTAATTGATGCAAGGGGTAGAGATACCACTAAGTGACAAAAATAAGAAATATGGAGTGGCTGGGAGGGGCAGGGGGACAGACAGGAAGATACGGAGTTGAAGAATAGCAAGGCAGGGATCTTTCATAAAACCAAAGTGAGAAAGATTCAAAAGGGAGCATGTTCAACACTGTAGAAGCTACAGAAGGCTGAAAAGGCATGTTGTAATGGCTGGTGCTGATACACTGTTCCTTTCTATTGGGTCTCTTAGTCCCTTGCTCAGCCTCAATATGCTTTTGGCTCCATGGCTTATACCAGCATCTCTCTTGTGAAAACCACCTTTAGGCCACTAGAGCGATTTTGCTCCTGTGCTCAGAGAGGAGAAAAGTGCCTGGAATTTATCTTCCTCTACCTCTCATCATGAGCCCTTAGCCACAACTGGGGAGTATCAAAACCTAATTCCCTTGCCTTAGGTTAGGACAACTCTAAGATATAATTTGCACTGTAGAGCTCCCTTGTGGGACTTTGCTTGACTTCTTCCCCTCACTGCCCTGCTTGCCCGCTCCCTTACTTTTTCTCCCAGGAAAACTGCCTTGGCTGCTTTAATAGATCACTTGCCAATGAATCCTCATTGCAGGATCTGTTTCTAGAACTAATTCTAGAATTGGATTTACAATAGTTTGGTCTTGGGAGAACAGTCCTGATGGTGAAGCAACCCCTGAGAGGCTAGAGTGCTGAGAAGCAGATGCCAGGTTATGAATGGCTGAGGAGTGACTGGAGGATAAGCAACTGGCTGGGGAGGCCAGCAGAGAATGTTCGATGGTGAGAAGCTCAAGAGCATGACAGGGTAATATGGTCAAATAATGTTGCTCATTAGGTTTTTAGGCTAGTTGAAATCTGAGCATATGGCTTCAGAAGGGATGGCATAAATAAGGAAGAGAAACTGAAAGCACTAGAATGAGTGAGATGGGAAGTAGATAGAAGCAACTATGGAGGAGGCAGTAGAGGCGGTCTCCAAAATGTAGGTAGAGGGATGGGCATTACAAAGTGGGCGGCATAGTGTGTCCTTTAACACAGCTATGAGAGCAGAGGCAAGTCGGCTTTTAAGTAGAGAGTAACAAATGCATACTGAGGAGCCAGGCTGGGAAGACTTAGAGATGATGCAATGTAGTGCCTTCATTTTGCAGATTCTAAAAAGGTTCAGAGAACTCAAATTGCTCAGTGGGCATAGAGTGGAACTGAGATCTGAGCAGATCTCTTCATGACTCTTGTACTTTTTTTGCTGTCCTAAGCAGCCAGGACTTTCAGAGAGAAAGCCAGCTAACAGTGAGAATTTTGGACGGTGGAGGGGATGCTGATGAACACGCTCCTTCCTGGTGATCTCTGTGTGAGAGAGAGAACAAGGACAAGGTAGAGCCTCAGTCTGTCTTAGGTCAGGCCCTCCTGACCAACACAGAACATACTTAAGTGTGACAGCCTCAACAAAATGATTTGTTGCATGGAATAACATTTTTCAGTCCAGACCATCCAAACTGTGGATTTGGGAGAAGATAGAAGCTCTGGGGAGGAGGACCCAGGTCCTGGTTCCCAGGACAGTTTTCAAGTTGATTTCAAAGTGTGTGATTGTTTTAATGCCTTTAATATTGGCATAAGCACTTCTTAAGGAAGTTCATCAAGAAACTGAGGCCTACCAGGCTTCCTGACTCTGGAAGGGGTGGAGGTCAAGACAACAGAGAAGTGGAAGGGGTCTTACAGTTTTTTTTTGGTAGAGTCTGGAATTTAACTTAAGTCATTAGCTATTGAGCATTAAAAAGGGGCCTTTATTTTTGCAAGAGGATTTATGGCCTTTTATATGTTTATTTTTCCTTTACTATTAGACATCCAAGGAAGAAAGGACACAAGGGTCAGAGACTCCCTCTGTCCAGCAATAGGCCACATCACCCTAGGTTTCCAAGTTCAAGGTGTTCCCTGGAATAGAGTGATGGGAGAAGGGCATGCTTTCACTCACCTGGGCTGAGTTTGCCTCACTTCTCATCTAAGAATCAACCCTCCTGCCCTCATTCTCACCCCATTCAACTTGACCCCCACCCCATCCACCCATGCCATTCACTGACTCTCTTGCTCATATTTTCCTGCCTTCCAGAAAGGGTGTGTCAGGCATTCTGCTTGATTTGTGAGAAATACAAAGTAGGATAAATTACAGTGATTATCCTCAATGTGTTTACATGGTATGTGGGAGAGCCTTTTTGTATACTCATAGAGTTAAATAATTGCTTTAACTAAATAAATTCAAGATAGGTTTGAGAGTTATGAGTGAATTGTTTGGCACTCAAAGTTTAAGGATTCAGAGCGAGAGATCCCCGGACTGGACTGGGTGTTCTGTGAAGATTTCTTAGTGGGAGTGAGAGCATGACCTGGACATTTGGGCAAAATTTAGATGTGGAAATGAGAAGAGGCTCGGGGTGGGGGCGGGGTTTCTTTTCATGCACACCATGTGTATGCATAATCTGTGATGGATGTTTAAGCAGATTCGGTGCATAAAGGGGACATCGATCTGTTTTTGTTTCCAAGGTAAATGAACTTGTGTGGACAGCACAGGGGCTCATTAAATGCTTGGTGAATTGGAAGGCAGTGTCTGTGAGCTTGGAATGCTGAGCCTGGCAACACTGAGAGATCACTGCATCAATACTTAGTGAGGTACTCTGAGTTGCAAGGACTCCACTAAGGAGATGCTATAGGAGGAATGGGGTAAAAGAGGATATTGTCCCTGCCCTTGAGAATCATTCAGTCAATGACGGACTCATTGGACACAAGCCCACAAGCAGAAATTTATCAGTTCAGGGCTCTAATAGGATCAGTATAAATAAGTGACATAACCAAAGTTACTGGAGGAATTTGAGTAGATGGTTGTGTGGGGAGGAGTGTTGATTATACTGAGCATGACTTTTTTCCCCCTTAAGTCAAACTGTTGGCTTTTGAGGGGAGAAGTTAAAAATAAAACAAGGAAAGAAACATGAATGCTCGTAGTTGACTTTATATTGAATCTAAACATCTTTGATCTTACATTTTATATCAACCCTTTGCTTCATGTAGCAAAGTGGAGTAGATAACTATGGAGAAGTAACTCTTGCAATTACTTCCAAAACCCTTGTTGAATCATTAATTTTATCTCTTTTCTCACTAGTTTTATGTCAGAGCCAGAACTATTAATGTGCCACCATAAACCATCATTTCCCCTCTTTTTTACAGCATGTGGTGGTCATTTGCCTGTGGAGACACTAGTGAACAATGCAGAGTCAGGGATACACCATGTGGGGATGGGGGACAATGCAAAGGGAGGCAGAGGGGTTGTGGTGAATTTGAAGGATTAACCCTGCAGTTCCTAAATTAACAAGTGTTCATCCATGGATGGCAAGACATTTCATTAATTGATGGATGGATCTTTGACCTCTCATTTTAGGAATTGTTGCTTCTTGGCCTCAGACTTCATTCTTTCTTGACCATAACCTGGCTGTGGATAAAAGTCCTTCTATGGTTTGGGAGAGAAATTTCACAGATAACCCAGAGGTAACCCATCCGGAAAGCAAAGAGTTGACTGTGCCATACCTAATTGACAGTGGAGGGGTAACCTCAGGTTACGTGCCTTTCGACTCAAGTTCCATATTAGCTGTTTGCTTGGAAGGAGCAGATGTTTTGGCTCTAGTGGTCACTGCTCACCTCTGTCTGGGAGGTGCATCAATCACTTTAATTATAATGGAACGTGGGGCCAAGAACTGAAGGAGAAAAATCAACCCAATCCCAAGAACAATCTTTCTTGATGAATTCTCCCCTAAATCGAAACAATTCACTGGGTATCCCAGCTGGGGTTCATATGCTTTTGATTACTGTGGGCTATTTAGCTCTACAAAATGACAGGCTGCTTAATGGACTTTTAATGGTTATAGGTTTCTCTCTCTTTTTTTAATGAGCTTCACCAGTTTGTTACTAATGCCCTGTAGAAATTTGGCGAGGGGCCAGACTTGATGTTACACATTTCTGGTTTCCAGGCGGCATTCATGGCATACATGCAACCATCATAGCCAGTGGGGAAGTATGTTGCCAATAGTAGTAGGGTACTGCCATCAGGGCAGGGAGCTCAGGAAAGCTAACTGAGTGCCCCGTGGTCCTAATAATGACATCATCTTAGAGAAGACGGTTGCTCTTTGTAGCTGAAGTTACCCTGAAGGTTTCAGAGGCTTTGGGATCCCAGGGGGCAGGAGAGTTTTCCATGTTGGGAGTGGCCTTTGCCTTCCTATGATTTCCACAGTGTTGGTGAAAGGTGTCCCTCATGGACTCAGTTGCATCCTGTCCATCAATAATAGGTCTGTGAACATCTAGAGACCAGGGCCAGGTTTTGCCTAATCATGTTTGTGTCTGTAGTGCCTGGTGCCAGACTGGGGCCACAGTAGATACCAAATTCATGTCTGTTGAGTGAGAGGCTACAAGCACTTAGAGTGAGGAAGAAGGGCTTTTATTAAGAAGACCCCCTGTTCTGGGTAAAAGCATAAGATCTGGGGCAAGGGAAGTGTGAGGAATGAAGCAGAGTGAGGGCATCCTGAGTCACTAATAACAATAATATCCCCCATTTCTCTTTAACGTTTATTTATTTTTGAGAGACGGAGACAGAGTGTGAGCAGGGGAGGGGCAGAGAGAGATGGAGACACACAGCACAGAGCCCAACGTGGGGCTTGAACCCATGAACTGTGAGATCATGACCTGAGCTTAAGTCAGTTACTTAACCAACTGAGCCACCCAGGCATCCCTAATAACTCCCATTTCTTGTCATGCACCAGACGTATGCTAAAGGCGTTGTATCTGTCACCTCAGTAATGCTGAATGGTAGGAAATGGTGTGCTGCTAAATGTTTAACAACCAACTTTGGATGGTCTGGGGGAGATGCCCAGATTTGTAGTAAATACTTCCACTCTGGCCTCTTTCAGACATCCACATGATATCAGCCAGCTGGTAAAATTTCAGAAAAGTTAACAATTGGCTTTTGTGAGCTAGTGTGATCACACCTCCAGAGGTAGGTATCACTATCCCATTTTACAGATGCAGAGGATGAGGCTAAAGAAGTAAACAGGCCATGATCATAGGGAAAGTAAAGGACAGAGTCGGTCCACAATAATTCCAAAGGATACGCTCTTAACCCTTGCACTGCACTACTTTCCTGAGCCTACTTCTGCCACTACTGGTGTAGCCACAAAACTGGGAAGTGGGCCTTCTTAGCCCATACTTATCTAAAGCTCACTCTGGTTTCCTGGGCTTCTCCTGTAGGTACCTACGATATTTTCTATAGAACTTTGTTGGAAGTTTCTGGTTCCTTGGCCACCCCTTCCTCACTGTCCCCACTGTCTGCTCACTCAATGGATGTTTTGGTTCATACAGCAATATGGGCTCTAGTCCTGTTGTGAGGTGTTTGTTGTGGTGCTACCTCCTCCTTTTATAGATAAGAAGATTGGGAGCCAGAAATATTAAATGATTTATCCAGTTACACACAGCCCAGCACTGGAAATAAAATTGAGATCTGATTCTTAACCCAAGGCTCTTCCCTGGAAATGATTCTGCCTTTCCTGTCTTAAAAAAAAATACATGAGACTTGGAGTTAAAAAAAAAAAAGTAGCTGGGAGTAGATTTTCCTGCCCTATTGCTGATGTTCTTACTCACTACTGGCTCCCATTTTGAAAGATTCAACTTGACTTCTCTCGATTCAGGGGCAATGAGCCGAGAATTCAAGGACAGGCACCAGGAGCACTTTGTGAGGTGAATGCAGCAAACATGAAAGGCATTCTTTGGGAGCTTTAGTAGATGGGAGGAGGGGGAGGAAGGAAAGGTGGGGGCTCCTTGCTGAAATACCCTCATGTTTCAGAGTCCCGAGATACTCCTAAATCACACCCAGGTCATATGGTGCCTATACTTGTCTCTTGGCCTAGGGTGAAAACAGTTCACATTGTAAAATTAACTTTCCACATTTGGCTGGCCCACATGGGCCAGCTTTCTTTCAAAGTGAGTTTGCGAATGAATGAATGAATGTGTTGACTGGTTACTGTTCTTAGGGGAGCCTTCTTTGCATTGGACTTGGAGAAGGATTAAAGCTGGTTTTGAAAAGTGTTGGTGCTCTCCCAAACACAGCATGCTGATAGAATTCTGGTTGCACTTTTATTTGCTATGGAACAAAATGCTCTAGTTTCATGGAAGAAATAGCCCAGCAGATGGTGTTTGGTGGATGGTATGAATGTAGCCTTGTAAATAAGCATTCAGAATAGACCAGCTTCCCCCCAAATTTACCATCTGCCCCTTACCCCATGAGGTCCACAGGTGGTAAAAGAAAGAAAGGAAATTGATGCTTTTAGTTATTATTGTTACTATTTTAGTAATCTCAAATTATGGCATTCTTTAATTGAGTTACAAAAATTAAGAGAGCAACTTGGTGGATTTTTCAGGGTTTGATTAGGCTTAAGAGTAATTGTCTAAGTGACATTGCCCTGCTTATCTTCTTTTTTTGGGGGGTAGCTTTTGATGTGGTGCTTTTTCTGCAGCTCTCATAGCTGGGAGTCTTCAACCTTTTCCCGTGGCTCTGAACAAGACTCTCAGATTCACTATTGCTTCCTGTCTCCCCAAAGCAGAATAATCTAATGTGCATAGGATCTAGAATCATACATACCTGGACTGGAACTCATTTTTAATCTGTGGAGCAATGGACAAGTCAATCTCTATAAATCCCAGTTTCTTCATCTGTAAAGTAAGGAAACTACTACCGTTAAAAGGACTACTGAATAAGGTCCTTAAGATTAAGTGAGAAGAGGCATCTGTGGCACTCAGGACTTTATAGGCAATGTTAAAGAAAATGTTCAGTGTTACCATTCATGTCACCATCATCATCACCTTCATCTCTGACTATAAGACACAGCTATCTAAACTGGGGAGTAAAAGGGAAATCTGGATATCGGTGATTTATTTCAGGGGTGGTAGGGAAGGGTGATGGAATTCATCAGGCTGATTGCTTCTACTCTTTTATTTTTTTTTAACCCCAAAAGGAGATTCCCATAGGCCACCAGCCAGAACATGACTCAGAGGATGGAATGCTTTGTGAGGCTTTTGGTGGGTTGGGTTGACTATTGAGGCAGGGAAGATTTAAGTCAAGATTTTCTCACATATAAATGGTGGATGGTTCAATGGGACAGACTGAGCATTCGGATTAGGAATCTGAGGTCAGAATCTTTTAAAGACATGAGTCTATTTTTAACACTGGGGCCATGGGAATTCTTGATTGTTGATTCTCTCCCATTTTTGCAGAAATAGAAAGATTGGGTCTAACCTATAGGATTAGTTTGCTCAGATTTGGAGTAAGGATTTACAAGGTTTAGAAAACCCTAACTTTTGAAATTTTTGTTGCAGCTTCAGTGATGCAGAGACCTATGAACAAAGTGGTTAGGTAGAAGTAGGGGCCAGAGAGGAAAACCTCTGGAGTGTATCTTTGAAGAAGAGCTTCTCACTGAAGTGAGGCTGTCTCTTGTTAGTGATTGTGCTTACATTGAGAGAGATTCACTGGGGTGCTGCTTATTCAGAGGAGGAAGAGCAGATGTCTGAAGGAGACTTACAGCTCTTCAAAAAGGACTGAAGGAGTTTGACTTGCAATACCCTACCTCTAGCATCAGGCTGGTTCTTTTCTCAGAAACTTTCAAGTGGCAGTTAGAATCATCAAGTTGTAGAAACAAAAGATTCCCATTTCTTTATATTACAGATAAGGCAACTCCAACACAATGTGATTAGGTTTTTATCACTGCCTTCCCCAACTCCCTTCCTCCCCCCCCCGCCCCCCCCACCCCGCCTCAAGATCCAGAAACCAAAGGTGGAAACTGTGTTCTTGTATTTTTGATAGTAAAGATCAGGATCACGCCATTTTTTCAGCCCCTTCTCATACTAAAAGTAGATGTTGTTGAACTCATTGCATGCTGGTTGGTACAGCATTATCTTTAATAAACAGTAATTTAATATTAAGCCTAGTTTGTATTGTTATGATGAATAACGCATGGCTCTTGCCTTTAAAGGCATTAATATCTCCAAGAAGTAACACTGGAGTTCGGTGAAGTTGGGCAATCTACAGCTACTAAATGTTCAGCTGGAGGGTGTAGTTGAGAGTCCCAGCCCGGGGGCCAGGGCCTGGCTTCAGTGCTGCCTCCTCATGGACTGTGACAACTTGAGTAAATTACTCGGTGTTTTCCAGCTTCTCTCCCAACAGTTTTTGAATACTGATAATACCTGTCCCTTCTGCTTCTGAATTTTGAGAAACAAATGAGGCAATAGATTTGCCTATGAACTGTGAAGTATAGTAGAAATGGAAAGGATCTCATTTGGTGGGACTGTACTAATCAAGTAAAGAATTAAAGTAATTTATGATTTCACTTGCTGTCATCCTTGTAATCATTATCTTCATTATTGCCATCTAGGAGTTTTCATTAGCTACCTCTCTGTATTTGGCATTTTCTTACTCTCCAGCACCATCCAGACCAAACAGCAGTTTCATTCAGCAGGTTCAGGTAATTGTGACAAGTTAGGGTTTACATCATCTGTTAGATGTTGCAGTTGTCTGCGTCACTTTTTGTATTTGTACATGGCAGCTTGTGCAGCGGTTTGGTTTTTCTCCTCAGCCACACTGCGTTCAGGAGAGGGAAATAGTTGAATTTTAACCCAATATTGGGGCTTAATTTTTTTCTCTATCAAGTCCACAGGTACGGTGCTGACTGTTGTAGATGTTGGCAATGATGTGGCCTGGGAACAATGTCCTTCATATCAAAGAGCTGACAAAAGTTGCAAATAATTTAAGAAGCAATTAATTCCTGGATCCAACAGAAGGCAGAAGCCTTGAGAATATACTGTAGCTCAGTGGTTATGATGCTGATTATTAACTTGGTTGGCAAGGCTAGAATGGACATTTCAGGCTGGACGTAACTAACTCTTCTTTAGAGGTGTCTTTGCTACCTCTGAAGCAACATATTCTCCCTTGTTCTTTAGTAACAGAAATTGGATTTTATTGAGTGGCAGTGTGCTCAGTCTCCCTTGGATTAAGAAGTTAGTGGTTGGGTTAAGAAGAGGTTGTTGGGCAGGACTTCCAGGAAAGCTCCTTGAGAAGGGAATAGTAGTTGACCTGTGCTCCATTTTGTTCTTCCTGTTTTCCTTGCTCCATGCCTGCATATAACTGTGATTACTGGAGCCTCTCTAATAGCCATTTTAGACTAGGAGGCAATCTTGGAGATGGAAACCACAGGCTAAAGGTGATAGAACATAAAAATAGAAAGAGCCTGACACCATGGCTCTTCCATGCAATCCTGGACTAACTCACTTTGAACTTCTTTCACATGAAGAGGAAAAAAAAACTTAATCACTGCTAATTTCCGGAACTTACTACTAGCAGTCAAATGTAATTCCTAACTGATACAGATGCCTTCCCCACCCCATGAGTAGTACTCTTGTTTCTTTGCATGTAGCTCCTGGAAATTCTGTCTGTTGGTCCATGCTGATTCACAAGCTGATTCAAAGTTGGACTCAGCTTCTGCTAATGAGCGGAGGAATTGCTTGTGAATACAATGCTGGGATTATAAGGTGCTGGCAGCTATGCCAGAATAATAAGGTCAGATGGAAAATCCTACCAGTAAATATCTTCAGTAAATATCCTGTCCCACTCTAGTGCCCTCCAAATACCGTAGCTTGGATCCACAATTCATGTGGTGGGGTTGGAGCCTCTCTTCCCCAGAGCCACCATTTCTGTTTGTGGGGAGGGAGAATGATGAGGGTCTTGAGTACTACTCCAGATTTTTCTCTGTGTAGCTTTTCAGCAGGAGCCCATATTTGTACTGACTTGTAACTGAAATCCTTGTTTGTTTGAGTTTCTTTTCCCTGGCAATTTCATCTATAATCTCAAAGATTGTAGCTGTAGTTTGCTTTGCTAATCTTGACCTTTGGCTGAGTGACATGCTGCACTAGAAGAGGCTCAGAGGACATGGGGACACTTCCTCAATGTACTGTGTCTCTGTATTATTGGATTGTCCTTTTGACCATGTGCTATGGGCCCTGTAGTGTTGTACTCACCTTTCACATAGTTTTAAGTCTGAATTTCAGGGAAAGATTTCAGAAAGATTTCCATAATCCCTAAATTGTTCTCATGACATAAATAGTTAATCTTTCAGTGATATTCTCATGCTAAAAAAAATCCAGGGCAAATCTAAGGCAGCAGAGCTGGGAAAGCAGAATATTCTCTGCTGGTCTTTTATGGTGGGTTTGGCAATCGTGGGTCAGATCCGAGTGTATTTATCAAAGGTAGCTGCTGGTACCATTTAAATTGAATTCAGAAATTAGAATTACAACATTGCCAACTGTAAGTGACTTCTGAATAGTTTGTTTAGATGCTATCGATGAGCTTACTGGTCTTACCATATTTAGGGGCACATAGTTGTCACATAATACCATATACTTCACATATCCCAAATATTGCTTACATAGAGGATTGATGTGGGTAGGTGAGGTTGCCACTTATGGGAGGGATTAAACAAATAACTGATGTCGAGTAACTTGAAAACAATTTTGCAAGACTGTTGTGATAAAAGGAATTTCTTTCTCTTGGAGTAACTTGTAGTTAAACACACATATAGCATACCCTAGCCAGGAGAAGGAAGGAGTTTGGAGAGAGAAAGTCTGTCCTTGCTTCTGAAACTTAAAAAAAAATTATAAACTTAACCCAAACTGAAGATTTTACTTAGACTTTAAACAAACTGAAATGTGTAGGACAGCCTGTAATCGTATTTTTCCAACTTTCTCTTCTTCACAGGAGATTCAGATCTATGAACAGAATAAATGTAATTAAGAAAAAAAGCAACTTACCTGGAAAAAAATCACTAATGCTATAGAATAAAAAGTTTATTATTATTTTTTTACAAATCTCTAGCTATTCGACCACTGTTCAATAGAAATGTGATGTATAGGGGCACCTGGGTTGTTCAGTCAGTTAATTGTCAGACTTCAGCTCAGGTCATAATCTGACAGTTTGTGGGTTTGAGTCCCGCATTGGGCTCTGTGCTGACAGCTCAGAGCCTGGAGCCTGCTTCGGATTCTGTGTCTCATTCTCTCTGTGTCCCTTTCCCACTTGTGCTCGGTCTCTCTCTGTCTCTCAAATAAATGTAAAAAAAATTTAAATAGTGTGATATATATAATGTGCATATAATTGTAAATTTTCTAGTAGCCACATAAGAAATAAAAAGCATTAAAAGAAATCGGTGAAATGAACTTTGATATTTCTTATTTAACACAGTATATCCCAAGCATTCTCATTTCAGCATGTGATCAGTGTGAAAAATTAACAAGATAATGTATGTTCTTTAACAGCAGACCTCAGTTTGGGCTGGCCGCATTTTAAGTGGTTAGAAGCCACCAGGGGCTGATGGCCACTGTCCTGGACAGAACTAGTCTAGAGGACAGTTTCATTGCCAGCTAAACAAACCATTGCTGAAAGAACTGACTTTTTATCCTTATACATTCTGAGTGTTAATGTCTCATAAAACATTTTGGGAGTAGAGCGTGCCAGCTTATAAAAAGAAGTACTCCAAAGCTGCTAGAGATGTAGACTTTCTAAACAGGAGGGGAAATATCCCTAGATTAGGCAGGCCGTGGGTTCCATGTTTCCTGGAAGAAAGATACCCCCTTACAAATAGGAAAGTTCAAGGTATCCAATTTTTCTTACCTGTAGGGGGAGCTCTTGTCCCTTCACTCTTCACAAATTCCAAGTTTGGTTCTCTGAGGCTGGCAGCTTGGAGGTCTTTCACCTGGGTCTGTGGAGAGTTTGTTTTTTGGCTCCAAACCAGCAATGCTTTCGCAATCTCCACACGTTACAGCTGCTGAAATGCTAGGACACCAGCCGGGTGGCGGCTTGAGTCTTGTGATTCCCAGGCAGTCCAGTGAAATGATAAACAAAAGTCTTTTGTGCAATATTAATAAGCTTTAAGCACTCCCCAGACGAGCCCCTTGTCATCCAAGTAAGTCATGTGTATCAAAAGCCCTTATATGTGAAAGTTTGTTTTCATATCTGGCCAGCATTGAATGGGAGCCCCCTTTGCCATGTTGTAAAACAAACATTTGTTTATTTTGTGAACAGTGCTGGCAGTATGATACAGGAACCAGGGGCTGAATGGAGGGACCCCTTTCCAAGGAGGCGCCTTTGAAAACCTTTCTGCTGGACCATTCCAACTGTCAACTGATCTTGAGTTCTGTTTACATTAAGACAATAACAGTGTTTCCTAAATAAATAAGTCAGAGGCACCCATAGGCCTTAATGAAACCCCATAAATGGGTTGGGGGGCAGGGATAGGGGATAGGAGTTTTTGTGCTGTGCAGAAACAATGGCTAGTTCATCTTACCATGTATCTGAGGCCTGTGTTTTTAAGACAGAAGGGGGCCTTTGTGTTAATTGCACTGATAAAACTCTCCTGATGGAGCTTCCCCTGGAACGCTGGGACAAAAGATGTGACATTTTGCCCCGTGTGAATGCCACACTGCCAAACAGACATTTTCTAAAGCAGAGAAGTATTGGTCACCCCCCTAGCAGAGCAGCTAACCTCTCCTGGTGTGCAGAGAAAATAAATAAAAACTGTAAGACTAAACCATCTGCCATTAGGGATGTCTGGCTTTTTTCTTGGTTGGTTTGGAGCTTCCAGGAATCTGTTGCAGTTTCTGATTGGTCAAAGTGGCCTCAGGCACAGTGGACAGAGACGCAGGCGGTTATGGTACAGGAGTGAGTGCTGCTGACCCGGGAGTTTGGGTGCCAGCGAGTCTTCCTTGGAAGCAGGAATTTCAGCCAGTTATTGGAAATCATGTCTCTGAGCAAAAGACATAATATTCTAGGTGAGGACTGGAGGCTGAAGATGAGGAACTAGCAGGGCTCACTGCATGTAAATTTTAAAAATATTTTTAATTACTATGATAGTATCATGCGAAATCTCTTAGACTTCCCCGTGCAAGTATTTTCAGTTCTAAGGATTTCCTGTTTGTTTTGTTCCATAAAAACTTATTTTTCCTTTTTTCTTCTAAAGAGAGAGAGGAAGAGTGCATGAGCAGAGAGAGGGTAAGAAGGAGAGAAAGAGAGAGAATCCCAAGCAGTCTCCACACTCAGCGCAGAGCCCGACATGGGGCTCAGTCCTACAACCCTGGAATCCTGACCTGAGCTGAAATCAACTGACTGAGGCACCCAGGTGCACCCCCCCAATAGAAACATATTTCAATATGGGTTCAATAATAGCATTATTATCATTATCATTATCACATTATTTTGGAACTTGCTTTTTTCTTGGTTACTATTATTTCATGTGGACTTTTCTCCAAGTTACCACCTAACCTTTGTAATAACCATTTTCAGTGGATGTACAGTCTTCCAAGTGGATATACCATAATTTATGTATCTGTTTCCTTATTCTTGTATACTTAGAATGCTCATGACTTTTCACTATTAAAAATTATATTACAATGAATATCTTCATAACCATAAGTGTTTTTCTTTTTTAGGGAAATATTTATTGGGATAATTCCCAAGCTGTAAATACTTAGGGCCTTTTTATATTTATTTTTGAGGGCAGAGAAAGATGGAGAGAAAATCTGAAGCAGGCTGCAGGCTCTGAATTGTCAGCACAGAGCCCGATATGGGGCTCAAATGCATGAGCTGTGAGATTGTGACCTGAGCCTAAGTTGGGGCTTAACCAACTGAGCCAACCAGGTGCCCCAGGCCTTTTTATATTATAAAGTTTTTTTTAATTAAAATTTTTTTTTGAGAAAAAGAGACAGTGGGAGAATGGCAGAGAGACAAGGGGAGAGAGAATCCCAAGTAGGCTCCATGCTGTCAGCGCAGAGCCCAATAAGGGACTCAGTCTCCTATGAGGTCGTGACTGGAGCTGAAATCAAGAGTCGGACCCTCAACTGATTGAACCACCCAAGTGCACAATATTTAAGGCTTTTTAACACAAAATATATTGTTTCCCAGAAGGATTTTTAAATTGGTTTATTTCTTAGACCGTAATCACACCCTCCTTTTTATAGCACTTCTTTATTTTTGTACTCCCTTGCCCCTCTTGTTTGCTCAAGACAGTCCCTCCACCTTCATGAGCTTCCTCAAGTTCTCCCACATAAGTATTACATTTTCACCTCCTTTAAGGCTTGGATGTTTCCCCTTAGAGACCCTTAGATCAGGAGAGTAAATGTAAGTTATTTTCGTCATTGTAGAATCTAATGCTTCAACTCCTAATATATAAATTTCTAATTGCTATGGTATAGATGTGTGTAAGATATGCCTAGTTTTAGACCAATTTGTAATTTATATACATTTCTTCACTCTTCAATAGCTTGAAGGTGTTAATAGGGGTAGATAAGTCTGCCAAGTCCAATAGCAAGATCTCCTTAATTTATGAGTTCTTGCCATGCTGGATCACATGCCTGCCTCCCTTTCCCTGGTCCATGTCTGTCAGGACGTGTGGATGCTGGAAACAGAGTGAGCCATGTGCCACATGGGACAGAGAAGTGAATGGGGTGGAGGATGGAGGAGAAAGGGAGAAGCAGAGGGACAATGCAGTAGACTCACAGAGAAAAGCAGAGTTGGAAGGTGAACAAGAATTGTTTCCTGGGTTCCTGCTGATACCACCGTTCTTAGTTCCAGTCTTTTCTCTAGTCAGGCTATACATTCTTGGCTTGGACTTTAGAGAGACACCCAAATTCTCTTAATAAATCTTCCTCCTGCCTTCTTTCTCTCCTTCTTCCTTTTCTTTCTTTCTTTTTCTTTTTTGTGTATGCTAACTTGGATACTAATACACTGTGTAGCAAATAAAACTGGAAGTAGAAGTCCCTTGTTGATGTGCTAATCCATGAAGCCTAAAAATAAAATAATGAATTTGGACTTTGACAAAAGTTTTAGCTATTTTTTGCTGTTGACAAGTGGGGCTGAAGGGTTGAAACATGGTATAATTCCATTAATGATTCTGAAGCAGTGGAATCTTGGAGGAGAACATTTCTCCCCCAAGAAGTTAAAATTATTGAGAGTATAAAACCTAGCTTATCATAGCTGCTCAAAATGCTGGACAGTTTAAATTATCTTGCACAATGACTTTGATTCAAGGCTTTGGGTGACCAGATAACAGATTGATCTCAAGGGCAGAAAGTATATAACAGTTCCTGCTGCAAACCTAGCTAAATAAATGTTAATTATGGAGGCAGAGAGTACAATTTTCAGGGAGGAAAAACAAAGTCTATTTGGTCTTCTTTGATATAATTAAGACAAAAACTCAAGGTAAACCTTAAAGGCCTCATAGCTTCTCACCTATGTCTTGTAAATTTTTATCTCCAAAGACAGAGGGTGATATGAATTAGAATCTTATACCTAAAACCGACACTCTCCAAAGAATATTTGGAAAACCTAGCTGGACACCTTGGGTTACTACTGATCTTACATTTTTTTCCCTTTCTTGCATTCATCTGTCTGTCTATGTACATATGTATATATCTGTCTATTTATAAATAATGGAGTGAAAAGGGGAGCATAAGGGAGTGAGACAGCCTCCTTGCTACCAGAGGAAGACTTCCGTGCTGAGAAGCAAAGGACACAAGCCTCACCAATTGGGATAAATTGTAAATCATGCCCTCTCTTGATCTGTTGGGTGGTGGGGTTATATTAAAGGATCTAACTGACCCTGGGAAAACATCCTTTCTCCTGGTCTGAAATGCCTCTCCCTTTAGAGCTTTGGAGATTCTGGAAGCCTGGTGAGGCAGTGACATTTCATAAACTCCATTCAGATCTGTCCCTATCAGTGGAGTATGTGTGTGTGTTTAAATTACAAACAGTTAACTAGCCTTTTATGACTATGACTGTACAATAAGGAGCAATGGGCAAAGCTATCAAATCATTTTAAATTGGCCTCTCAGTATTTTCATGTTTGCTGACTAGATGAAGTTTATCAGTAGATTGACATATTTCCTAGCATATGTGACCTCAGGCAGTCATTCTCCATTTTTTTCCCCTGCCAGAATTTTGTTCATTCATTTAATTAAAGTGTGACGAGTGCCCAGAAAATGCCTGGAACTGTGCTGGACATGATGATTGCTACTTAGAGCCTATCTGCTACAGCACCATGGACCCTCTGCCCTGATGTGGTCAGAAGGCAGCGAACCCAGCCAGTGTGAGCCAGAGAGCAAATCAGTGAGCAACCAAAGTATGCAATGCCTGGCCTCAAGCAGCGTGCACTCTGCTCTGTGAGATGAGGGAAGTGCCTTTGCTTCCTCCCCTGTGGCAGTGGCAGAAGTGAACAAGGACTGTCCACAGGCAGAACACGTCTGGCTGAAGTGGTGACCCAGGTTATTGCTAAAAAGGGGTTTGACTGTGTCTTAAAAACCAAGCAAGGCTAGGGCTGCCTGGCTGGCTCAGTTGGTTCAGTGTCTGACTTCTGCTCAGGTCATGATCTCACAGCATGTGAGTTCGAGCCTTGTGTCAGGCTCTGTGCTGACAGCTCAGAGCCTGTAGCCTGCTTCAGATTCTCTGCCTCCCTCTCTCTGCCCTTCCCCTGCTCCTGCTTGCTCGCTCTTTCTTTCTCTCTCTCTCAAAAATAAATAAACATTAAAAAAAAAGCAGGCAAGTCTGGAGGAATGGGCACCAACATGTGGGAACCAGCAGTGTAACTGCTTCCTCCAGTTCCTGGAGAGATCTGAGCTGGGCAGTGGGGTGTTGGCTTTGGACAGAGATTGAAGAGCCTTGAATATCCTGAGGAGCTTGGACTTGATCCCAAAGGCAGCCGGGTACCAACTCTGGACTAGTTCACAGGCTTCCTTTGGACCTTTTTGACCCCATCTGTAGAGGTTGCAAATGTGGGCATCATCTTTTCTCTCCTCTTCCTTCAGATGAAGATGTGCTTTGACCCCCTATTAGACTCTCAACTTTGTAGTCTGAAAACAATGACCTTGAGCTTTGGGATAAAGCCTGGTTAAGGAGGAGTCCCAGAGTTTTGTGTAGGGTGATATGGAATCAGTTGTTTCCTGTGGTCTCAAGCTGGTTTCCCAGAAAAATATCTCTCACAGAGAGGGTCTTGTAGAATGCATGCGTGTGCAGGGTGTTTGTGTGTGTCTGTGGTGGAAGCAGATTTGTAAGACTATCTGGCAGGCTGGTGGCAAGTTTGCCAGGGGGACTTATTTTTCTCTTTCTTGGAGCCCAGGTTGTGGAAACACAATGAAAGCTTTCTTCTCAACCAACTTGGAAAGAGTTTTCTAGGAAAACATATACATATACACATATAAATACACACACACAATAAACATATCCAAGAAACCAAGATATAGTTGTTTTTCTAATCTTCATGAAAGTCTTTACTTTGGGTTTTAGGACAGGTTCTTCATCTTTTTTCAGCACATCTATCTGTTAAGAATTTTTCTTCTTGAATAATAGGTTGAATCTGTAGAACCTTGTCCTTTTCCCCCTTGGATTATTTCTCTCTTCACCCAAAATATTTTTGACCTACATAGCATCTGCCTTCTCCTTTTCAGGGGCTGCATGCTATACTATGGAATGGAGGTGAGGTGGGGAGACGTTGGAGTGAGCAGATCACATCAATCTGGGAAAAATATTGTCTTCCTAATTTAGTCCTGTTATCAGAAAAGCATCTTATGAATGGACCCCCCCTCCACCCCCCAGGGTGTGCTTTTCAAACACTCCATCTCTAGAGAGATGGATTATGGCTATAAATGCACCTGTTCAGGTACAAGTTAAATAAAATTTTATTTTACAGTTTGTCTCCAGACCAAAGGGAGGTAGTGATTATGCCAGAAGTCCTTTAGGTATTGTGACACTTGGGGCTGGTTGGGGGAGCCCTGTGAAGATGCAGGCAGACTGCAGAGGGCAGTGTGAGACCACAGCGCTGTGAGCTGTGTGGCTTGCCTGGCTGTTTCTAATGTAGGCCACCTGTGATGTTTCAAGATAAATGATGTTAGATGGGGAAACTGGTGAATTGGATTTACAGTAAATGCATGCTAGTTACATTTACCCCAAAGAAAGTCTAAGATTCTCCCCTCTTCCCCAATTTCAGGACATTGAGTATTGAGACTGGCTGAGTGGGAAACTTGTACTCTTCCTTTCAGGGGTGTGAGTGTCTCCTGTAAATCTCTGAGATGACAATTGAGATGATATTTAGTGCCCTGGGATGCACTGAAATTTAACCGCACTGAGTGCTAATGCACCTCTGTGTGTGGAGAGACACTTCTTTAATAATCATAACAATACCCTAGATACCTTCTAAGTCTTTTCTGGAATAGTAGGAACTGTAGCAAGTTTGTTGTGGGAGTCTTCCACATAAGAGCTGGTGCTAGGTGCTCAGGGTGCTTTGAAGGAGGGGCTTCTAAGAGGGGAGGGGAGATTGGTGGATGTCAGAGTCAGTCTCTGTGCTGGTCTGGCACAGGGTCTAAATGTATGCTTTAGGTTCAGATAGACTTGGGTTCAAACCTGCCTCTTGGATTTTCTCTGCTGTAAAGCTGGGATAATTGTGACAAATTTAGCAAATTCCTAAAGTTTCAATATTAAGTGAGATAACATATATGAAATGCTTAGCATGGAGACCCAGAGTAAAGGGTATCTGGGACATGATATCATAACTGATCTTCAGTTTGGAAATATTTATGGAACACTTACTAGGGGATTCAGCAGGCGCAACATCAGCAGAAACTTACTCTTGAGCCTGGTGAAAGACAGACATAGAAACCTTATTACATCATGGCAGTGCTTGTGTGTGTGTGGGCGGGGGGCGAGAGAGTGTAGCTAAGTGATTAAGAACATGGACTGTGGTGCCTGGGTTTGAATCCAGCTTGGTTACTTCTAGCTATATGATCCTTGGGAAGTGTTATACCTTGCTAGTACTTACCTCTTAGGGCCTTGCAAGGATTCAGTAAGTTAATGCTTATAAAATATTAGAATGATTCCTGGCATGCAGTAAGTGTCAGCAATATATATTTGTTGATTATTATTGAGTTTGATCAGTTTTAAAAGGAAAAGAGTAAGATTCTATGGAAGTGTATTATAGGAAGAAGGAAATAAAATTCCACAAAGGTGAGGAATGAATCACAAAATAAATTAGGGTAAAAAGGGATAACAGGCAGATACACAGGATACATAGTTAAGGATAAAAAGTAATGGGGCCTACCAGTATGCACAGCATACCCCCGGTTACGTACAAAATTTAACCTATCATGTATGTATGTATGATGTCTGTATGTATCCATCCATCCATCCATCCATCCATGTGTTTACTCATAGACTATTCTAGATAGGATTTACCAAGAGATTGCTATTGCGGAGTATTGCCTTGCAGAGTGGTCTGAGAAATTATAATGAAAAGAAGACTTACTTTTGGACTGTTTGAAATTTAGAAGTGCTTATTATTTCTTAGGTTAAAACAAGAAAAGAT
This sequence comes from Suricata suricatta, assembly GCF_006229205.1. Lineage (NCBI taxonomy): Eukaryota > Metazoa > Chordata > Mammalia > Carnivora > Herpestidae > Suricata > Suricata suricatta. The sequence goes on along the minus strand of NC_043703.1, from coordinate 111,872,457 downwards.
CTATATCTATTCAGGCTAAAAGATAAGTGGAAAACTAGGGCTAATCTTAGGTTACAGGTGAGCCATGGAGGACATGCCCCCAGGGCCTCTGGGAGTTCAGAAACAGCCTTCTTCTAGGTAGGAATCTTAGATCTAATCATCAGTCCATAGATTATCCCTAAAGCACGGCTTTTCCTCTCATCATCACGTATTTCTCAAGTTACCCTCTCACCTTTTGGACTCTTTTCTCTTATCACGCTGTTCCACACCACCCGCTTAAACCAGACTCTACTCTCTCTTCCATTTTGAACTAAAATAAAGACAGTGCACAATGAGACCTTTGGACCTCCAACTACTTTAGGCAGGAAGCAGTCTAAGAATAGTACTTTGATACAAATACAGGGGATTTCTTACAGAAGAAAATGACCCAGAAGGCAGAATCAAGAGCCCAGTGGTAGAATCAAGATCTGTGAAGAATCATTCCCCAGGAGCAATCCTAATCAAGGAACTGGTGATCTGTACCAGACTGGATTTCAGAACTGCTGTGGACCAGTGATGGCTATGTGCCTTGCATTCCCATGCTTTTTGAACAGGAGTATCTGTTTAGTTATCCTAACTGGGTTTCACACTTGCATATAGAGTGTACAATATGTTGAGTATTTTAGAGGCAGATAATTTTTTTTTATTTAGCTTCCAGGTCTTCAAAAGCAATAGGAACTACACCAGACAGTGATACTTGAGGAGTCTCATTCAGAGCTGGGCCTGGTCTAGGTGGCTAGATACTGGGCCTGAGTCTAAGTCTGATCTTATAATGGGATGAGACTGGTTCTGGCATGTCATAGGAACGTAAATAATCTATGGCCAGAGGGTAGCATATGGAAGTGAAAAACTTACTGTAGGTTCTTTGACATCCTTTTCATTCAGGCGTGGGTCTATGTGTCTTTCTCAGTGGTGTGCTGGAGCTGGCTCACACCAGCTCTTGAGAACCAATTATGTGCATCTTTTTGTATCAGCTTATTCAGTGACATCTTGCTGGTAGCTTGAAGTCAGCCATGGTGGAAGTTTTTATACCACAGGAACTGGCAAATGCTAAAAATTGGGACTTCTATTTTTCCTGGAGAGCTGGTTGTTAAATATAAACAAGCACTTTATTGCTTATATTGAAATAGTTCTGAGATGGTAGGGACAGGGATGGGTAGTTCATACAGAGTTTGGCCTCTGGCCTCCCTCCTGACCCACGCTCACTACCCATTCTCAGTTTAAAGGTTTGGAAGGAGAAATAGTTGGCATTACCTAAATGGGTTAAGTCATTCATGTGGGAGAGGTGACCATTCTCTAAATGACACATCCATAGTGATTACTTTATCTGATGGGTTAATCTAGCAATCTTCAGAGTGTGGTTCAGGTACTCTTGGGGGTTTCCAAGGTCAAAACTATTACTTTCATAGTAGTACTAAGATATTACCTCCCTTTCTACTTTTAGTTTCTCATGAATATATAGTAGAGTTTTCCATTGTACCTTTGGAAGATCTGCATAATTCAATAAATCAATATTTTCCAAATGACTAAAGCATGATGTTATAGAATTATGCATGGGTGAAAGTTCCATTCAGAGCACAAGAAACACTAATGGATTTTAATGTAACAGAATCTGAAAAGTTTACTGATATGGTTTCAGAATCCTCATTAGCACTTGTCGAGTTTCAGTGTAATATTAAATCAGCATTGTTGAGTTTTGATGTAAGGTCAAAGAAGAATATCTAGACTTATCCTATAGACTATGAAAATACATATCCCTTTCTCTTTCCTCCTACATTTCTGTGGGAGGCCAGATTTTCTTCATAACACTTCAAATAAAACAACAGATCTCAACAGACTGAATGCAAAGCCACATAGGGGAGTTCAGTTCTCTTCTATCGAGCTAGCTAAAAAGATTTCAAAAAACCAAAAGAACACCACTCTTCTCATTAATTTATTTTGTTTTGGTAAATGTAGTTATTTTATTAAAAATTCTATTTATGCTTATATTTGGTGAGTTTATTGTTATTAAAAATTTTTTTAAGGTTTATTTCTGAAAGAGAGGAGAGACAGAGTGCAGGCAGGGGAGGGGCAGAGAGCAAGAGGAAGACCAAAATTCGAAGGAGGCACCAGGCTCTGAGCTGTCATTGCAAAGCCAGACGTGGGGCTTGAACTCACAAACTGTGAGATAGTGACCTGAGCTGAAGTCAGACACTTGACCAACTGAGAGCCACCCTGGCACCCCAGGGTTCATTGTTATTTTGAAACAAGTTAGTAAGTATTTAAAGTATTTCTTATTTTAAATTTCTAATATGGTAAAGGTGGTAGATATAACCCATATAAATAGAAGTTATTTGGGTATGTCCATAGTGAAGAGTGTAAAAGGGTCCTGAGGCTAAGAGTGGGTAGCCTTTGGATTACTCCATCATCACTGTCTGTGCAGGTGCTAACACCTTCCATAGATGTGTGGGAGGAGGGAAAGTGAGCAGCACTATGTTGTCAGGAATGAGTAACTGGGTTCTAGGGAAGCTAAGGGGGTTATCCAGGATACCTCATACTTGGTTGGTCGAGGTAGGGGGCGACATAGGACTCCCACATTCAGTACTTATTTTGCCGTGTCCGTTCTCTTGGGATGCCCATAGGATGCCATGCACAGTCAGGTTCTTGGCAGATGACTTTTGATGATGTTGCTAGCAGTGGTTCTGAGGGTAGCCAGGGCATCCTGGTTTCACTTGGGGAGATCTGGGTCTCAATCGACTTCACATCAAACACAGGCCACCATTGTAATGCCAACTGTGATGCTTTATAGATTCTCCACTACCCAGTGATTCAGTCACAGATTTAGCAAATCTATACTCAATACAATGTTTGTGAGGACCTCAGCCATTCCTATCCACATGCTCAGTGTTAATTGGAGGCAGACTGGGAAGTTCAGCAGTTGAATCTCTATTTACAAATATGAATACTATTACTTCTACTATTTAACATTTACTGAGCACATAGTGTTTTCCAAACGCTATAGAAGAGCCCACCACACATTAGACACTAGAGGTCACTAGGGGCCCAGGCAAGAGCACTCTGCCTTCACAGCCAGTTTACTGTCTGGTAGGATGGGGTTGTGCTGGGGAGGAATGGAATGGGAAGGTGCTTGGCTGTGACCCCGGGAACTGTGCAGTTATGCTCACCTTTTTCTGCTTGGTCTTATTTCATTAAAAAACAAAGAAAAACTGAGCCCAGCCCGAAGCAAGGATTTTCAGCATGAGGATATCTGGTTTATAAAGCCTTGTAGCTTAAAGGCCAATGTGAAACATTCCTCTTTTCCTTCTAGTTGAGGGAAAGTGGAAGACTGCCCAATGAATTTTCCCTGTAGCTCTCAGTTTCATTTCAATAAGAGGGAGGGGAGGGAAGGAGAACCTCACTGGGTAGCATATCATCTTCCATGTGACCGTGCCCAGCTGAAAAATCACAGGTATTTTGTCTCTTTAATTCTATTGGAAGATTAGACAGGTATTTCTTATTATTTGAAAGCTACAAAAAGGTCTACGTGACCCAAAGTTTTTCCCTCCAGGCCTTCTGTAGTTCCTACCACTCCTACCATTAGCAAGACTCCTTGGGGACCTTGGGGAGCTGTGCTCATTTTAACTGGATATGTTCTCACGCTCATTTGCACAACTTAGTCCCATGATTTGGTCCCTGTTCAGCATGCTGCCCAGCGGCTGGCGCCTAGTGCTCTCCAGCTGCCCTCAGTCCCTCCAGGAGTCCCTCACCAGCTGACATTTAGCAGGTCTTGACCTTAGTTCCATATGAAGACTTACCTGTCCCAAGTTTCGGTTCCCCTGACCACTGTCCTGGCCTCTAGTTTATTCGTAGCTAACAATTGCCCATTTATTCACTCTTGGGTTTTGCACTGTGTTCTAAAGAGCCCAGAAAGTCCCAAAAAAGTAACTTTGGAGCTGCTGTGGAACCCAGTAGGGAGCCGGAAGGGATGGTCCCAGGCTGGCAGTTTGGTTATACCCATGTAGCACTACTTGTGATTTTATGTAATATTACCTCCTTGTAAATATCCCTTTGAAGGGTCTTGCTTAAAAAAATATGGTATCAGAAGAGTGCCATTGGTTACCCTCTCATAACCTGAGAGCATGAATAGTCAGGAAAGGCTTACCTACTCCCCCTCTTGCCCACTGATGGCCCTTATTATCTGTTCCTATCACTAAAGGAACTGGAGGGGACAGCAACCAAATAGAGTTTCATATGAGTAAAGGGCCTAATGTCTGAGGCACATCCCTTCATCTTGGCCTATTTTTTTTTCTAACTTTTTAAATTGTGAAACAGGCACACAAATGAAAAGTGCACAGAACAAAATCTCATTGCTTAGAAATTGGTCAGAAAGTGAGCACTTATGTAACCAACACCAAGGTCAAAACGTGGAACATTACCAGCACTTCTAAGTTCCCTACCCTGTCCCATGCTTCTGCCTGTCACTACCCACAAATGAACCACTATCCTAAACTTGGTAGTAATCACTTCCTGGCTTTTCACCTTAGCAGGCATCCCTAAACACTACAGTTTAGTCTTACCTGATTTTGAACTTTGTAGTGACAGAATAATAAAATCTGGCTTCTTTTGCTAAATGTTATCACCTTCCTTTTTTCCTCTCTACCTCCCTCTCCCAAGAAATGCATTCTGTAGATCTTAGGAGGGATTGCAAAAACATTTCTACAGACTATAATGAGAAAAAGCAGTTGAATAACAATGATTCTTAACAAATGTCTTCAGCTTGGACATAATTACAGTGGGTGGGTTTTAAAGTGAATGTAGCACTGCTGTAGTTAGTATTTATGGAAGAATGTTCATGGGAAGGACTTTCTATTTTAACTTCACAGATGCTTACAATTCTTGAGAAGCAGGTATATGGTGAACAGAAGTATCTGCTACTTCGTCATCTTTCTTTTTGCTTCTTCTAAAGTCTCCTTGGTAAGGACACAAAGGGATATATATTATTCTAGGGTCACCCAGAAGGACAGGGGCAACTGGGAATGTGAGCAGCCCCCCTGACTTGGTCTGGCCTTCTGCCCCCTTTGCTCCCACCTCTTTCTGATGGTGAATGTTGAGAGATGGTGATGGATGGTTAGTCACAAATAGTTTTCAATTTAGCAAAGTGCACCCGGCTTTCTCTGAACCTCTTTGAAATGCTTTTAGAGCAATGTGGAGAATGGAATTCAACAACAATTCTCCACAGCTGCAGTTAGAATACAGCAACCCCAGGAGCAGCTGGGGGCAGTTGTTTTCATGTTTTAGACTTGCCGGTTCCTTAAAAGTCCTTTCAGAAGGTTCTGGAAGGTCCTGTGACATCTGTATACTGAGAGACTGAATCTGAGGCAGACCCTTAGAGTCTAGGCCCTCAGCCAAAATTTGGCAAGTGTTTGTTTCCACTTCTTGCCAACAACATGTCCTCTCAGAAGCACCTTCCCTGTTCCCTTCTGTCTCACACCCCAGTAGCCCCCCACGTGAGAGCATTCATCCTGTGGCGACTCTCTTTAGTGAAGGGAACCCTCATAAACAAGTTAGGTTTTCTGGGTTCTGGTCTCAACTGAAGCTTTTACGAGCCCCATGACCTTGTCTCAACATCTCCACTCTTTTGGTCTTTGTTTCCACATCTATAAAATACGGAAGTTGGACAGAAGACTCCTTAGATTCCCTTTCTGTAGGGAGTTACCAATACCAATGATGTTTCAAGGTAAAGAGTTGGAGACTCTTGCTTTGGCAGAGTCTTTTTTTTTTTTTATGGAGATAGAAAAGTCAGCAGAATAAATAGTCTTTCTTGAGGCATGCTTTAATAGATGATGAAGGACTCTGCTATAAAACAAAGCAAAAACAGAACCCCTCCCCACCACTTAAAAACCTCTCCCACAAGAAAGAAACAATTCTTCCCTCTCCAGTTAACCATTACAGTGCCTGAAATGTCACCAGGAGGTCCTTGCTTTTTCCTTTTGCAGATTTTGTGATTTTTCTAGAGTCCATTATAAAAAGATGTAAATTTCCCTTAAAAAGTAGAATAGACAATACTGTTATCAGTGGGGTTAGTGGTTTGACAAGGGACTGAGTTATACTGTCCATAGCTGCTTGCTTTTGACACTGTTCAGGGCAGTTCCCAACTTGAAGGGCTATATTCTATTTCAGTTCTTCTCAAACTTCAAAGAGCCCATGAATCACCAGGAGGGATATTGTAAAATGGACATTTTTATTCAGTAGAGCCATGTGGGATCTAAGAATCTGTATTTCTAATAGGCTCCGCAGTGATGCTGTTGTTACTTGTCCTCAGACCACATCTGGAATGGCAAGAGTCTGTGGCACATGACCCTCTTCCTTCACACAGCTAATTGGACTTAAAGGGTTGGGCACCTGATTCCAGCCTGTGAGCTGACCTATGATTAAAAAAAGAGATGTTGAACCCAATAGGAATTTAAATAGGAGAGATGGGCAGTGGTTTCAGGAGTAGAAGTGGAAATATCTAATTAAACAGTTATACCCAGAGAGGACCTGACTCATTTTATTGACAGTGTGAGAGAAAGACTCTATACAGATGGTCTGATAAGAGACTGAACTGTCAGTCTGGATCTTGAACACTGAGTGACCTTCTTGTTCCTATCTCTGCCAGGACTTCTGGACTCTACTTCTCATTTGTCCTATCAGGCCTGGCTGCTGAGATTTTGTTTCAAGGTTCCTGGGGAGTAGGGGGTAACAAAATAACTGAGATTCTTATTGAATCCTGAAGACTTAAGACTAAAAAGGATCTGGCACTACAGTGGGGATGTACACCTAGGTGGGGTATCATAGGGAGCATTTTGGATTGCTGTTTAGATTGAAAGACTTGGGCCTCTAGGGACAGAAGTTTTTGGGGTAAGAGGCAGTGCAGAGATAATGGAGGGTAAAGGAGAGTCAGATATTATACTTTGTCCAGGATTGTATACAAATATTGTCAGTTTTGTCAATGTATTTGTAGAAATTTGGATTGTTGCTCACTTGTTATTCTCTAGAATGATTTTCTTCCCCTCCACCCTCATGGCTGTTGAGAGGACACTTATATTTCTACAGTATTACTCCAGCCCCTTGGTCCAGCAATGAACAGCTCCTCTTCAACTTTTTGGAAGAGTTCAAGAATTGGCATTAATTCTTCCTTAAATGTTTGGTAGAATTTACCAGTGAAGCTCTCTGGCTCTGGGCTTTTCTTTGTTTGGTTTCTTGGTTGGTTTTCTCTGCAGTTTTGAATTACTGATTCAATCTCCTTACTTGTTATTGGTCTGTTCATATTTTTCTAATTTGTTTTTAAGACTCAGACTTGCTAATTTACATGTTTCTAGGAATTTATCCATTCCTTCTATGTTGTACCATTTGTTGGACATATAGTTGTTCATAGTAGTCTTAGGATCCATTGTATTTCTGTGGTAACAGTTGTAATATCTCTTGCATTTATAGCTTTGAGTCCTCTCTTTTTTTCATAGTAAGTTGTAACTAAAGATTTGTCAATTTTGATTATCTTAAAAAAAACCCACAATTCTCAGTTTTGTTGATCTTTTCTATTATTTTTATTTTCTCTATTTCATTTCTTTTTGCTCTGACCTTTGTCATGTTCTTTATTCTGCTAACCAGGGGCTTAGTTTGTTCTTGTTTCTCAAATTCCTTTAGATGAAAGTTACATTGTTTGAGATCTTCCTTTTTTTATTTTATTTTTTATTTTTTTTAATATTTTATTGTCAAATTGTTTTCCATACAACACCCAGTGCTCCTCCCCTAAAGTGCCCTCCACCACCACCACCACCCCTCCTCCCACCTCCCCCCTCCCCCCCAACCCTCAGTTCATTCTCAGCATTCAATAGTCTCTCAAGTTCTGCTTCCCTCTCTCTCCCCAACTCTCTCTCCCTCCTCCGTTCCCCCTGGTTCTCCATTAGGTCTCTCTTGTTTTCCTGCTAGACCTATGAGTGCAAACATATGGTTTCTGTCCTTCTCTGCCTGGCTTACTTCACTCAGCATGACACCCTCAAGGTCCATCCACTTTCCTATGAAGGGCCATATGTCATTCCCTCTCATTGCC
>NC_043703.1:111842034-111864268 GCF_006229205.1 Suricata suricatta | reverse complement strand
TTGTGTACGGTGTAAGAAAGTGGTCTAGTTTCATTCTTCTACATGTTGCTGTCCAATTTTCCCAGCACCACCTGCTAAAGAGGCAGTCTTTTCTCCATTGGATACTCTTTCCTGCTTTGTCAAAAATTAATTGACCGTACATTTGTGGGCCCAGCTCTGGATTCTCTATTCTATTCCATTGGTCTATGTGTCTGTTTTTATGCCAATACCATACTGTCTTGATGATGACAGCTTTGTAGTAGAGGCTAAAGTCTGGGATTGTGATGCCTCCCGTTTTGGTTTTCTTCTTCAATATAACTTTGGCTAAACGGGGTCTTTGAGATCTTCCTTTTTTTAAATGTAGGCATTTGTTGCTATAAACTTCCCTCTTAGAACCTCTTTTGCTATATCATGTAAGGTTGGGTCGGTTGTGTGTCTATTTTTGTTTGCCTCAAGAATTTTTTGATTTCCCATTTAATTTTATCATTTACCTGTTGGTTGTTCAGGAGTGAATTGTTTTGTTCCCACATATTTGTTGGTTTTCCAGATTTCCTACTATTATTGATTTCTAGTTACATACCACTGTGGTCAGAAAAGGTATGTGGTATGACTTCAATCTCCTTAAATTTAAGGCTTGTTTTGTAACTTTGGGGATCCTGGGTGGCTCAGTCAGTTAAGCTTCTGAGTTTTTATTTTGGCTCAGGCCATGATCTCACAGTTCATGATACTGAGCCCTGCATGGGGCTCTGCACTGACAGTGCAAAGCTTCCTTAGGATTCTCTTTCTTCCTTTTTCTCTCTGCCCCTCCCCTGGTCATTCATATTCTCTCTCTTTCTCTCTCTCTCTCAAGATAAATAAATAAATATTTTTAAAAAGACTTGCTTTGTGACCCAACATATGATCTGTTCTGGAGACTGTTTCATGTGCTCTCGAGAAGGATTTGTATTCTACTGTTACTTTACAGAAATTTTTATATATATCTGTTAGGTCTATGTGGTATATAGTTTAAGTCTAATATTTTCTTTCTGATTTTCTATAATCAGACTATGAATTATCTGACTGTGTTGAAAGTAGGGTATTTGTAGACTCTACTATTATTGTACTATTGTTTATCACTCTATACAGATCTGTATTTTCTAAATGTATTTAAGTACTCCAGTGTTGGGTACACACACACACACACACACACACACACACACACACACACAATCTCTTGATGGATTGATAATTATGTAATGACCTTTTTTTGTCTCTTGTTATAATTTGCACTTAAAATGTATTTTGTTTGATTCAAGTACAGTAACCCCTGCTTTTTTGTTTTCCAAGTGTATGGAATATCTTTTCTATCACTTCTCTTTGAACCTGTATGTGTCCTTGAAGCTGATCTCAGTCTTTTGTAGATAGCATATGATTGGGTGTTGTTGTTGTTGTTGTTGTTGTTGTTTTTTACCAATCCAGCCATTCTTTGTCATTTGACTGGAGAATTTAATTCAGTTATATTTAAAGTAATTATTAATAGCTAAGGATTTACTATTGCCATCTTGTTAATTGTTTTCTGGCTGTTTTATAATTCTTGTGATCCATTCTTGCTGTCTTCCTTTGCAAATTGATAATTTTACTAGTTGTATACTTGATTCTCTTCTCTTTATCTTGCATGTATCTTCCATAGGTTTTTGTTTTATGAATACCCTGTGGCTTCCTTGAAACATGTTATTAATATAACAGTCTGTTTGATACTGATAACAACTTAAATTCAATCACACATAAGAAGGACACTTTTATTCCCCCCATTTTATGTTTTTGGTGCTACAGTTTAATCTTTTTATGTTTTTTATTCATTAATAAATTTCATAGCTATAGCTATTTTTATTTTTTGTCATTTAACCTTTATACTGTACTATATTAAATATTAAAATATTTGAAATCTGACTGTCTACATATTCTTTACCATTGTGTTGTATATTTTCTTGTTACTAATTATTTTTATTCAGGTTGAAAAGCTCCTTTTAGCCTTTCTTTTAAAGGAGGTCTAGTGGTGATGAACTCTCTCAGCTTTTGTTTATTTGGGAAAGAATTCATTTCTCTTTCATTTCTGAAGGACAACTTTGCTTGGTAAAGTATTGTTGACTGACAGTTTTTTCTCTTAGTACTTTGAACGTATCATCCCATTCTTTCTGGCATGCAAGGTCTCTGCTGAGAAATATGCTGATAGCCTTGTATGAAAGAAATCCATTTTCTGTTAGTGGTTTCAAAATTCTCTTTGTCTCTGATTTTAGGCAGTTTTATTATAATGGGTCTTGGAGAAGATTGTTTTGGATTGAAATCACGCATGACTAATTTAGCTTTATCAACTTAGATATCCAAATCCCTCCCCAGGTTCTCAGCCAGTATCATTTCTGTCAATAAGATTTTTACCCCTTTTTTCCTTTCTTCTCTTTCTCATTCAGTAGGACTTCTTTGTTTTCATTCTTTTTTTCTTTTTCTTTTTGCCCTTCTGATTGGATAACTTTGAATGATCTGTCTTTGAGCTCACTGAGCTGAACTCTGTTGAATTTTTCAGTTCAGTCATGGTATTCTTCAGCTCCAAAATACCTATTAAGTTCTTTTTTATATTTTCTCTTTGTTGAATTTCTCATTTTGTTCTTGTACTGTTTTCCTGATTTTGCTAAATTGCTTATCTCTGTTTTCTTGTAGCTCTCTGATCATCTTTAGAACAATTATTTTGAATTCTTTGTAGGACAGTTCATGTATCTCTATTGCTTTGTGCCCCATTACTGGTATTTTACTATGTACATTGATGGTATCATGTTTCCCTGATTTCTAATGATTTCTGTGTCCTTGTGTAGGTGGCTGTCCATTTGGAGAAGCATTAATTTCTTTCATAATTTATGGACTGACTTTGTTAGGAAAGACTTTTATCTGTAGCACTCTGCAGCATGCTTTGACCCCAAGTCTAGTGATAGTAGGGTGCCAAATGCAGAGGCATATCTTGGCTTCTAGTCTGGAGATCGGTGCGGGCATGATCTCTTTTTGGCTCAGGTCACTGAGATCCACATCAACTACTATGTAGTCCTTATTGAGTGTGGCAGGAGTCTGCAGTGGCTGCAAGGGCTGTTGTTGTCAGTGGCACCTCCAGATCCAGTGGCTAGGAACCAGACAGACAGCAGTGGTGGCCAGAGACCATGGCGTGCACATTCTCAGCTGCAGGGCCCAGCTGCAGGCAGGTACCTATGTAGTGGCAAAGGCTGGCTGTAGACACACTAGTAATTGTCATGGCCAAGGGCAGCAGCAAAAGCCTGTGAGGGCCTTTGCTGTTGATGTGCATCCTTGTGATTGCAGTGTCTCCCCATGCATCTATGCCTGGCAATGGAGGCTGGTGAATGGAGTGAAGCCAGGAGTGTGCAGGTGCACAGCTGGAGTAGCTAGCTGCAGGTGAGCTTAGTTGTGTAGGCCAGTGAGTGAGGACAGGGCTGAATCCAGGCCCTCAAGCAGCTGCAAGTGCTCTGGCTATTGGAGTGCACTTTTATGTCTGTGGGATCTCCTCACAAGTGTGTGCATGGTGTATGATCTGGTAATGACAACCAGTCTGCTGGTGTGCAAGTACACGGCCAGAGGGACTAGGCCCCGAGAGTACACAGATGGTAGAGGTCAGCTGTGGGCCCCTAGGCTTATGTCTTTTACTTGTGCAACCACAGATGCCTGAGTTGGCTGCTGGTATGTATCCCAGGCTCTGCTGGGGGCAGGGATGGGAATAAGTGAGGAGAGACTCAGGTGGCTGGTACCTGCAAATAGAAATACCTGTGGGGAGAAAACTGTTAAAATCTTCAGGGGGTTCTGTGATTGTCTTCTCAGTGGCAATGCTGCTGGGGTCCTCTGCAGAGCAGGCCACTGGGAACCTTGGTTGCTCCCACTGCATGACTGATATTGGTAGTCCTTGCTCTTCTTCCTCTTCCTAGCTGTCTCTGTAAGTCTCAGCTTTGCTGGTCCGGGTGGGGTGAAACTGAAGTGGGTCCTTTGTGCAGTGTCCCGGAAGAATGGGGAAGCAGGTTGCTCACCCCACTCTCTCTTTCCTGGTGAGAGGAACTCTGTGGGAGGTTCTGTCCTGGCACTGACCAGTGCCAGCCTTGAGTATAGAATGGTGCTGGCACAATGAAACTGTTCTTCCTTCAGGTTTTATGCAGTTATTTTTTTTATAGTTTATTGTCAAGTTGGTTTCCATATAGCACCCAGTGCTTTTCCCCACAAGTGCCCTCCTCCATTATGCCGTTCCTCTTGAGTATTTTTGTTGTTGTTGTTGTTCTGCTGTGTTCCTGAATTTGAAGAGAACTCTTGAACTCTTTCAGAGCTTTTTGTTCATGGAAAGCTATCTGAGTGTTGATCCTTGTTGGGAGACAGAGGCTGGCATCTCCTACTTTGCCATCTTGGTAATGGCACTCCCAATTTTCATATTCTTAATAGCACTTAATCCTGGTTACCCGTGGGGAAGGAGGAAGAGAACAATGCCGAAAGGGAGGGCAAGAAATTTCAGCTTCGGGCTTCAAGTGGCCTCTTCTGTGTAACTGTGGTTAAGTCATTTTACTATATTATGTGCTAGAGTTATCAGGGGTAAATAGAGATAATAAGGGCAAGAAGCTCAGGTGTCTGGCTGCTGTTTTGGGCATAAGAGAAGAACTTTTTAAGAGCCCCTCTCAGGTCAGATTAAGAATTTTAGAGACTTTAGCATGCAAAGATCTTAGTGTCCACCTTCCTATATGTAATAAAAATGATACTAAGCTCTACAACACATAAAGAAGTCTAATGGAACTCTTACCTTATGACTTTGGTGTTTTTTCACTTTTTAAACTATCAATTCCTTTTCACATTTTTTTTCCACACTTCTTTTTTTCATTGCAGGTGGCTTAAGCATGTGCCTCGAAGCCAGATGGGTTTGTTGGTCCATCTAATATCAGCACATGACCATGTGCTATTACTGAGACCGACAGGAGGCACCCTTCCCCACTGACAATGCTCCAGCCTTTAACTGAATGGGGAGTGGACTGAATTGGTATCCAAGATGGTCTCTTACATTTTTCTAACAATAGGCAAGAAGCCAACAAGACAGGCCTTACCCCTTGTTCATTTGCCCCTCATTAACTCAAGGGATGGTGAGATCTCCTGGAAAGAGCAGTGGTCTGGAGATAGTAGACATGGATTTCAATACTGGCTCTATCCATTTCTATTTGGGGGGCTTGCATGAGGGTTTTTTTTTTAACCCTTCTTCACTGGTTAAATAGTGTTGCTGTAGACCTTGTGAGACTGTGAGGAGTGAATGGCAAAATACCCGAGGGCTAGCTGCCTGGCCCATTTTATCAGTATATTCTTGGTGCCTGCACACTGCCTGGCACATACTGGGGACTTTAGGATTCATTGAGTACATTATTTCTTCAGCCCCAAGGTAGTTATGAGTCATAATTCTCATTGAGAAGATAGATAGAAGTGGACACCTGGGTGACTCAGGTGGTTAAGTGTCTTTGTCTCAGGTCCTGATCTTGCAATTCATGAGCTGGAGCCTGGGTCGGGCTCTCTGCTGACAGCTCAGAGCCTGGAGTCTGCTTCAGATTCTGTCTCCCTCTCTGCCCCTCTCTTACTCACACTCTGTCTCTCCCTCAAGAATAAATAAACATTTTTAAAAAATTAAAAAAAGAAATGTGCAAAATAGATAATAGAAATCTGCAAAATTCTTGATTGTTTGCCAATGAGTTAGTAAAATGGATGGAAGCCTTCTCCAAAGTGGCTAGAGTGCCTCAGGAAAGCGGTCTGATGAAATTGCTGGTCCCTTTGCAAATTTTGTCTGGTGGTCAGGAATTTGAACTACACCACTGAATCAGAACTTGTGCTACAAAGCATTTTATACCTGTGATGGTGGGTTTTCAGATAGCTATTTACTGATTGATTTACTGTAGACTCATGGGCAGCAGTGTTAAATAGGTGTTTCTCAGCAAGGCACTGAGGTGATTCTGTGACAATAGTATTGTCTCATGTGGTAACAGATATAGGAACTGTTGGCATTTGTTATGTATTTATGGATTTATTTACTATTTTATTGTATCTGTCTTGATACCACCATCTGTATTCATTATCTATTTTGGTTTGTAACAAATTACCACAAACCTTAGAAGCATAAAACAACAATATCTATTAACTTGGTTTCTGTGAGTCAAGAATCAGTTGTGGCTTAGTGGGGGTTAAGGCTGGAGTAAAGGTACCCACTGGTGCTGGGGTATGATCCATGTCTAAGCTTAATCATGGTTGTGGGCAGGATTATTTCCTTGCAGAGGGCCTCAGTTCCTCACTGGGTGTTGGCCAGAAGCCATCATCAGTTCCCTGCCACATGAGCCTCTCCAAAGGGCAGCTTTCAACATGTCAGTTTGCTTTGAGCAAGCAAGAGAGAGAGACATTTCTTTTACAGCTTAGTCACTTCTTCAGTGACTTTTGCCCTCTTCTGTTCATTAGAAGCAAGTCACTAGTTCCAGCCCACACTCAAAGGGAGGGATTACACAAGATTGTGAATACCAGGAGGTGGGAAACATTGGGAGCCATTTCAGAAGGTGAGAGTGGGGGACAGTGCAGGGGCAGCAATGGCTTGATTATGCTATGTCAGACTCCCCTAGGTAAAGGGCAACCGTGGAAACATTTCACAATTGAAGAGGAGGAGCCTTAAACTATCACTCACCTAGGGATACCTGGGTGACTAAGTCGGTTAAATGTCCAACCCTTGATTTGGGCTCAGTCATGATCTCAAAGGAGTTCGAGTCCTGTGTTGGGGGATGTGGAGCTGCTTGGAATTCTTTCTTTCCTCTTTTTCTGCCCCTGCCCCAGTCACATGTCTCTCTCTCTCTCTCTTGTTCTCACTCTCTCTATGTCTCTCTCAAAAATAAATAGACATTAAAAACAGTATCACTCAACCAGAAGATTGGAAAGGGAGCAATGAGTAGTGAGAGCGGTCGCAAGGAAGCTTACAAGGGAATGGCCACATGGGGATGGATGTTCGTTGTATCTCACCAACCCAGAGGTCAAGGCCAGCCTGGAGGGTCACAGGGCCCCCTTTGGGCCTTTGGCTAAGCTCTTTCTCCTTCTTTAACTGCCTTTTAAAAAAATATTGAAATATAATTGTCATACCATGTTACATTAGTTTTAAGTGTACAACATATTGATTGAAGTTCTATACATTACTTAATGCTCACCATGATTGGCATTTCTAATTTTTTTTTTAATCCAGGTGTGGAATGGTGGCAATATTCTCAAACAAGTTTATATTATAAGACAGTGAGAGCTATTTTTTGGACCCTGTCTTTTGGATCTCTGTTCTAACTCTTCACCCTCATTAAGAGATGGGGAGAGCATGGAGCAGGGGTGGAAAGGCAGTGCTTGGAATGGAAGGATATGGAATGAACTCCTCTTAGAAACCAACCACTCTGCTGCCACATAGATTTTGTGGGCTGGAGTTGCTGAGGTTCTGTGTACTCATTTGGGAGTGAAGAAGAGGAATTCTAATGCCTCAAGGAGAGCTTTAGTGCTGGCCTTCCATCCCAGGGCCTTCAGAGCAGTCTTCAACATAAGCTATATCCTAGAGAAGCTTATGTTTCAGGGTTGCTGAAGAGCTCCAGGCTTCCAGGGCACATCTTGTGGCCAAGGGTTTAATAGGTGGCTCTTCAAAGGAAAAGAAAAGGAAGCTTTTGTATTGATGCTCAAGAGTTTGACATGTATTTTGCAGCTGGGATGACTGGGTTGCATTCTCTGTTCTTGTCAGGCTCTCTTATAGCTCAGGACATCGTATCCCAACTTCACGTGGAAGAGCTGATGGCACCTGGCCTGGTCCCGACTGTTCTGCTTGGCAGGGCTTTTGGGTTTGTCTCTTTTCTTCATCTGTGATGTGTGAGTGAATAACAGGCAGCCCAAAGTGCATGGTATTAAAGGAAGATGACCAAGGGAATGCAGAATCAAAACTTAGTTTCTTAATATTAAGGAAGAGTGGGCTGTAGAGAGACAGAAGATCCACAAAATGATGAGATGGGACATGTGTGGTCATAATGCTGTGAAGATATTCATTGTTATTCAAAAATGTGAGAACTGAGTCTCTGTGGTAAACACATGAAAACTGAGAATTGCTCTTCACTGAATGGTGGGAGCCTTAGAGGATAATGAATTTTCTAGGGTATCATTTGTCTAACAGATTTGCTACTCCCACAGTGGCCAACATTTTGCCAGAATAAAATCACTGGTGGGTGCTTGAAGATGTGTTTTCTTGCCACAGTGTGTAAAATGCCCTGAAAGTGACTCAAAGTGAACTTGAACTTTAGAGTCCAACAGAACAGTACTGACCTTGCTTTCCTGATTTTCATAAAAGATTTTAGTGTTTCAGTGAGCACTGCTTAGTTCCATCTACTTCAGATAGTTCTTGTTCAGCCATGTGTTAGTTATTTTGTTTGTAGTTAGTTCTTAAATAGAACTAGAAGTAGAACCTTTTTTTTAATCATTTACTGATAAATTAGCCAGTAACATCTCCTTTGCTTCTTGCCCACTTTTATTAAAAAATTCACAATGGAGACTTTTGAAAATGGCCCCATCTTGTTTCTGAAAGGACACAGAGATGCTAAGATGTTTCTATTTTCTTTGCTGGGTGGGTTTTTTGAAAAGATGTCAGCATCAATTGGTGGCTACCACCTTGTAGCATTTAATTATTCTTGACATTTAATCCATCATGATATGGAAAGATAAAATGCAGTCTATCTATTTCTCCTTTTCTTCCAAGGGAAACAATGTAACAATTAAGATGGTAACTAAAGTTCTACTAAGAATAATGAACAACCACATAAAGACTAGCATCATATTACTCTTAGAGCATTAATAGCAAGTGAGGTTTGGAGCTATCTCCTCCTACTTCATTGTTTTTTTCTATCCAGATAATCATGAGTCATCATTCTGTATAAATGAATAATAGTTTAATTTAAATAAGCCAACATTATTTGGAGGTTATTTATCACCTAGCAGCTCATTCACAAACAAGTCATGTGGAACTATGGGACTTTCTTTTGTGCACTGGAGCTGGGAATGTCATTGAGTCTGGGAGGGCTTCCTTCTGCATGTTTGAATTTGGAGACCAAATTCAGCATTGTTCTCAGAAAGGGTGTGCATAGGAGCAGTGATGGGCTGGGGGTGAGGTGCGGAATCTGAGTTGCAGTGAAAGGCTTTGGGGTTTATATCTGTCATTCTAGAGCACAGGAGCTGGATTGTGGTTTAAATAGTAGTCTCTTGATAGCAGCACAAACACATGCAAGTGCCTGTGTGTGTACATGTATGTGTGGGGGCGGGGAGACGGAGCAAGGGAAAGAACTGATCTGAAAGCATAACTTTTCAATAAGAACAACCTTAAAGGAGAGGAAAGGAATTTTTTTTTCCAAGGCTAACTATAGAAATTGAATTCATATTGTTAGAATTAACGATTGAAGGCAAAAGAAGACTCAAGCAATGCTTCTCAGCTGGCATGTTCGAATGATAAATTTCATTAAGGCACTGAAAGAAACAACAGCTGCAGTTAATGAAAACCTAAATTTATCTAAATTTCTTCAGTTGATCAGTATGGCTCTCACTCCATAATCATGTTTTTAGAAATGGAAGAGAGGGAGCACAAAGGGAGAAGATAGATTTTTGTTTTTTAAAGGATACCTTCTGAAAAGGAAGTGGCTCTAGAGCTAATCTGTGAGGAGTCTGTAGAGTCTTTTTTTCCTTCTTCATATCAATATACTCAATACTCAGTTTTGTTGCTTTATTTTTAACCTTTCTTAGGAGAGTGTAGTTAGCTCCTGCATCAAACGAAGCTTATAGGCATGGGCTGGAGACAGGAAATCCAGGAAACCCAGGAGGAGCATTGTGATAATTATACGAATCTGAAATGCTTTCCAAAACATAGTTATGTCCATTGAGGTGTTTCATTATTGCAACACCTGTGAAATAGGACTGGTATTGTTTGTGACTCTTCTAAGAAGAAGACTTAAGTTTTGGGGGACCAAGTGATTTGCCCAGGGTCAGCTAATCAGCTCGTTTAAGCGATGGGGACAGAAGAAGGTGCCTACACTCCGTGCCAAATGCTTTACTAGAAAATAGAACAAATTCTCCGTACCTCCCACATACATGGTGAAAGCAGGAAAATCCTGTCACAGAAACCACTCAGAGAAGCTGCCATCAAAGGCTGCTTGGGGCCAGCTTCCCCCTAGCACAGAGCTCTGCACAGAGCCTGCATGTGGTGTGGAATTCCATTAGAACTTACTCACCATATGTTTGTTTGCTGGTGTTCAGTGGAACCTGAGGGAGGGCATAATGGATCTCCATTACTAAACCGTGTGGAAGGCTTCCAGAGATTTAATAGTCTACCTCGAGGTGATGAATAGAGGGGCTCTCATCTTCCTTGCATAATCAGGGAGGCTTGGTACTCTCAATGCACTGCACTCTCCTCCAACACCCTTCTGGAAAACTCTGTACATCTGGCACTCCTGGAGTCATTTCAAAAACAGAGATGGAGGCGGGGGGTGCCTTCCTCTCATCTTCCCTGAGAGAAGATCTGTGGGATGAGATTGCACTGAAAGCTGGAGATTTTTGAGAAGAAAGTAGACTAGAAGAACAGAAAGGAGAGGGGAATGCATTTCGGTGAGTTGGGTTCCCTGCCTTTTGACTGTGGTATTCTGATTATTTTATGAAGACTATTGCTGTGAGGTGCACTGTGGGCACTGTAGTGGTGGCTTGTGGGAGCATCATGGTGCCTGATGCCCACCACCAAAGGTGAATGGCTGCTGATACCACTGAATCACAAGGCTGCCAAATGGGCATGGGATTTTATTCCTTCCAGTAATTTTCTCACTGATGTGCTTTTAATTCATATGGTGTGGAAGAAGGCTGGAGGGTTTTCGTGCAGGGGATGACAGAAATTGAACCACAGTAGAACTTCACTGGTGTGTCTGCCAGAGGACTGAAGCACTTGGAAAAGAGGCCCTCACAGAAACTGAGCCTGGGAAGTCAGGAAGGGCAGAAACCAGCCTGCTTCTTGAATGAATTCAAAGCCTGGAGAGAGGGGAGAATGCGGGTCATGTAGAGGGGAGGTTATCAGTTCTTTTTTCTCAACTTTGTGGCTCTCTACCAACCACTCTCCTGTTCCCTCATCTTTTAGCGAACCGTTTTCATTCCTGCTACATTTATCTCCCTTTTTTTTGACAGTCAAATCCACAAATTAAATCTTACCATGAAAGTTGAGGCCGGTGCCTTCAGTACAAAACATCAGGGTATTCTTGGTGCCTCAAGTAACGTTTGAAGGAAATGGGCTGGTGAATGTGTGAAGCCTTTCTGCACTCATCTTTTCATGGACTTGCTTCAAGACCCGTGCATGGAGTAAATCATAATCTTGCAGTATTCTTCCAATTCAGGCCAACTATCCAGTGTTCGTTTCTTCATTTCTTCAGTATCTACCATGTGGCAAATATTGTTCAAGGCACTGGGAGTAAACAAGACCTGTGAACAAGGCTTGGTGCTTGCTATCATGTTGCCTTGTGGGAATGACATTAAACAGTCGTGGTATTAAGTGTTAGGTATACGGCAGCATTCCCCCCCCTCCGCATTTGCTGAGAGGGGTTCCAGAACTGGGGGAGGGTAATTGGGCTTGTTGCAATCTCAGACCAGGAGAGAAGGTTTTATAATGTAACCTAAGGTTGGCAAGGGGCAAATGTTTTTTGATAATTATAATGTAAAGTTAGGTCAGTTGCCAAGGATGCACCTGGGCATGGATATCCAGACCTATTAGCAGGTATTGGCAGGAGATCAGCCTCCCATGTGGGTGGAAGATGCGTGTGAAATTGTTTTTAGATACTTGAGAAGAACAAAAGAAATTAAGAGCAAGCTGAACCAGAGTGGTAAACTACCTTTCCCTGCTCTTTCGGCATCTGGGGTTCAAAGCTCTTCTGATCCTTTTTCCAGAAGCAAAGCTAGAAGAGAATAGCGGAGACCATAACACATGGCAGGCCTTGAACTTTACAAGGCTGGGAGAGGCTTGGGGCACACTGATGCTGGAGGAGCAGAATTAATGCAGGAAGGGAAGCATCAGGGACTTCTGGAGCAGAGAAACTGGGAGGAGGGGGTTCAGAAAATTTGGGTAGTTCAGCCAAGATTTACTTGTTTTACTCATAATGAGTAAAACCATTGGGTGCAATGGATGCTCAAAAGAAGGATTTCTAATTCAGACAAATGGGTTGGAGGATTTAGGGAAGGTGTGATAATTAATTTTATATGTCAGTTTGACTGGGTCATGGGTGTGTAGATATTTGGCTAACCATTATTTTGATGTTTGTTTGTGAGTGTGTTTCTTTTTTAAATTTTATTTTATTTCAAGAGAGAAAGTGAGCAGGGAAGAGGCAGAGAGAGGAAAAGAGAGAGAGAATCCTAAACAGGCTGTGAGCTATCCATGCAGAGTTCAATGCGGGGCCCAAACTCATGAACCACTCATGAACTGTGAGATCATGCAAGATCAAGAGTAGGTCACTTAAACGACTGAGCCACCTAGGCACCCCCAAATGCCAGTCTTAATTAGAAACACCTTCACAGGTGCTTGGGTGGCTCAGTCGTTTAAGTGACCAACTCAAATCTTAATTTCAGCTCAGGTGGTTTGTGAGTTCAAGCCCTGGATTGGGCTCTGTGCTGATGGTGTACAGCCTACTTGGGATTCTGTCTCACCTTCTCTCTGCCCTTCATCTGCATGTGCTCTCAATCTGTCTCAAAATGAATAAATAAACTTAAAAAAAAAAAGGATTGGCATTTGAAGTGGATTCAGTAAAGCATGTTGCCTTACCTGATGTGGGTGGGCACCATCCAATTCATTGAGGGCTTGAATAGAGCAAAAGGTGGAGGAAGGAAGAATTCATTCCTTCTCTGTCCTCCGATATTCTGTAGTTGTTTGTTTCTGGTAATTTTCATTTAGCAAACTGCTTTTAAGAGTCACACAGGTTGCACATAGTATTCATTTTTTATTGCTGAGTAGTGTTCCACTGTGTATATGTACCATAATATGCTTATTCATTCACCGGTTGATTTATTTGCAGTTCTTGACTATTATAAATAAAGTGGCTATGAACAGTTGCATAACAAAAATTATACAGAAAAATGTGTTCATTTCTCTTGGGCAGATAACTGAGTAGAATTGCGAGCTGGTCGTATGCCAAAATGTTTTCCAGAATGGCAGTGCTGTTTTGTGTTCCCACCTCCACTCTCATACAAGAGTTCCAGTTACTCTACATTTTCACCAACTCTACGTATTGTCAGGTTTTTTTTAAGTTCTAGCCATTACAGGGAAACTGGTGTGGTGTCTTATTATGGTTTTAATTCACATTTCTCTAATGTCCAGTGACATTGAGAATCTTTTTGTGCTTTTTTGCCACCCATATATTTCCTTTGGTCAACTATTTGATAACACCTTTTATTCATTTAAAAAATCAAGTTGTTTGTCTTTTTAATATTGAGCTGTATTTTTCAATATGCACCAGATACAAGCCCTTCATCAGGTACATATTTTGCAAATATTTTCTTCCATTTTATGGTTTGTCTTTTTGTTTTCTTAAATAAAATATTAAGGTAAATATTTTATTTATTTTTAAAAATATTTTAATGTTTATTTATTTTTGAGAGAGAGAGACAGAGAGTGAGCAGGGGAGGAGCAGAGAGAGAGGGAGATACAAAATCTGAAGCAGACTTTAGGCTCTGAGCTGTCAGCACAGAGCCTGATGCGAGGCTTGAACTAATGAACAGTGAGACCATGACCTGAGCTGAATTTGGGCACTTAACTGACTGCACCACCCAGGTGCCCCCTTAATAATCTATTTTAAAGATCAAACATGTTCAGTTTGCTGAAGTACAATTTATCGTTTGTCTTTTTTTCCCCTTTCTCAGAGCATAGTCCTGTGCTATCTGTTGTCCAATGTCTGAATACCACTGTTTCATATATGTAGTCTGATTTGTAGCTGTTTACAGAGGGAAGACATTTCCCATAATAGTTAATCCTTCTTTGGCAAAGTGGCAGTCCAAACAATTGCTGTAGGACTACATCCCTTATAAAGAAAGGCAAGTAATAATTGTTAGGTAAAATTCTCTCTAGAACTCTTTGTATTTGCCCCACCCCGCGTCACCTCTACCCGATGTCAGTGCCTTCTGTAGAGTTAACTACTATCACCAGGTTGGTGTTTTTGTTTTCCTGTACTCGTTCTATAAGTTTATAAATTTATATGTACATATAAAAGAACATATCAATAATTTTGTGTTTTCTGGATTAAAAATTTTTCATAAATGGAATTTTTGCAACTTGCTATTATCCCTTAGTGTACCTCTTGGATATATAGCTACATGAGTTCCATTAAATCTACCTTATTCTTTTAAGTTGTTGCATAGTATAGCCATATGTGTATACTTTTGGCCATAGCATATCCATATGGATATATCTTAATTTATCTAGCAGTTTTCTCCCTTTAGAATCTTTACCTCTGTAGATAGTTATGGACTTTTGAAAAACATAACTTAATTAAAAAATTTGTCATACATGGGGCACCTGGGTGGCTCAGTTAGTTAAGCTTCCAACTTCGGCTCAGGTCATGATCTCATGGTTTGTGAGTTTGAGCCCCACATTGGGCTCTGTGCTAACATCTCAGAGCCTGGAGCCTGCTTCAGATTCTGTCTCTCCCTCTCTCTCTGCCCCTCCCTTGCTTGTGCTCATTCTCTCTCTCTCAAAAATAAATAAACTAAAAAATTTTAAAAATTGTCATACATTCAAAAGATTGATTAAATATATCTATTAAAATCATAATCATAATCAAGCAAACACCCTTGACCCCTCTACCTAGGTTATGAAATAAAACAACTGCTAGTTTTCTAGAAACTTCCTTTGTACTCCTTTCTGACATAGCCCCTCTCTTACCCTTCAAACATAATTACTATTCCATTATGATAATAATTTCCTTTGTACATTATATAGTGTTACCACTAATATATACATTGTAAACTTGCATTCCATTTCCTTTTCTTTTTGAACTTAATAAAAGTGGAATCATGCTGTAAATATCCTGTCATCACTTACTTTTCCCCCTCCATTCTGTTTGTGAAATTCATTGACACATGTTATTGATGTTTACTCTGTTTTATTGTGGTATATTATTTTACTTTATGGATATACCACCATTTATTTTTTCCATTCTACTTTTGATGTACTTTTGGTTTGTGTCCAGTTTTAGGCAATGCAATCCAAATGATTGGTGCATTTGTCCTCTGAAGCAAAAGTTTCTCTGATATGTATGTTGTCTAGAATTGCTTGGTCATAATGAGTTCACATATTCTACATTTTTAGGTATTGCTAAATGTTTTCCAAAATAGTTATACAAATATATACCTCTACCAGTGGTATATGAAATGTGTTATTGTATCCACATCCTCACCCACAGTTGGTATTGTCAAATTCATAATTTTTTCAAATCTTCCTTAAGTATAATGATAGTTATTATGCTTTTAATCTGCAGTTCTTTTATTACTAGTAAGGCTGAGCACATTCTCATTTGCTATTGACTGTTCAAATTTCCTTTTTTCAAGTTAAAAACTTTTGTCTATTTTTTCTTTTCCCTTTTCTTTTCTTTTCTCTGCCCTCTGTCCCTCTGTCCCATTATCCTTCTCTGCCTTATGCAATTCTCAGAAATTATTCTGTAGTCTGGATTGCAGTACATGAATTGCAAATGTTTTATCCCCATTGGGGCTATCTTCTTTCCATGTTTATGGAGACTTTTTGATGGACAGAGGTTCTTAATTTTAGTATAGTCAAACTTATCTGTCATTTTTATTATAGAGTTTGCTTTTTGTGACTTGATTAAAAAATCCTTCTTTACTCCAAGAAAATATTATCTTCTAAAAATCTCATTTTTTGCTGTCACATGTAGGTGTTTATAATTAAATACCCAGAGTTGATTTTTATATGAGCATAGGTAAAAGTAAATTTTAATTTATGGTCCAAATGAATACCCAACTATTCCAACACGGATTTTGAAATTTTAGACTTTTACCATTGATCTGCAATGCCAACTCTCACTATATACCAGTTGTCCAGATGGGTATTGTATTGTTCAATTTCTGGGTTCTCTATTCTGTTTTATTAATCTATAAATTTCCACCTCAGAGCCTAGACCATGCTTTTTAATCGTTATAGCTTTATGTTAAGTTTGAATAATTAGTAGGATAAGGTCTCCCAATTTTCTTCTTCATATATGTCTTGGTCAAGAATATTAATTATATTAATATTGATAAAAATTAATACTTCCACATGAATTTTAGAATCAGTGTTCAAGTTTAAAAACACACTCAAACACACATACATTCTCTCCCTCTCCCTCTCTCTTTTCCTCTCTCTCACATATAAACTATTGGGATTTTGATTCTTTATTCTATAGAATAAATGCTAAACTGTTGAGATTTATTCTGTTGAATCTGTAGATCAATGTGGGGAAGAATAGATATTTCTATAACATTGAGTTTTCCAGCCTTTTAATATACTTTATCTTTCTATTTATTTACACTAAAATCTCTTTAAAAGCAATTTTATTATTTTCTCCATAGAGATCTTTTGTTCTTTTGTTAAATTTATTCTAAACAATCCATATGTTTTGTAAATGGCATTTTAAACATTATATTTTCTAAGTAATTACTGTTTGTATATAAAAATTCAAGTTTTATATATTAATTTTGTAGCAAACAACCTTGATAAACTGACTTTTAATTATATATCTGAAAAACAGTTTTCTTTCTTCTAATCTTTGTTTTTTATTTCTTTATTGTCTATAACCTTTAATACATCAGTGAATAAAATTGGTGATAGTGAACATCTTTGTCTTATTTTTAATCACAAAGGAATTAAATTTGACATTTCACTCTTAAGTGTGGTATTTTATAATATGTGTGTGTATATGTATATATACATATATAAATGCATGTGTGTTTATACATATGTGTATTATATGTATTTTAAAATTATTTTTAAAAGTTTCCCTCTCTTCCTCTTACCCCCCTTCTCTTTTATTAAGAGTTTTTACTATATCATTATAGGGTTTTGAACTTCATCAAATGGGTTTTTTTTGCAACTATTGAGGTAATTAGATTATTTTTCTCCTTAATCTCTTAGTTTGGTGATTTATGTTAATTCATTTTTTAGAATTTATTTATCTAATGTTAAACCATTTGTACTGAGAGATTAAACCCAATGTAGTCATGATTTATTACCCTTTTTGTATATTTAAATTTTTATTTTCCAATATTTTGTTTAGTGATGGCTGTAATGTTTTTTTTTTTTTAATGGTACTTTCAGATTTTGATACCAAATTTATGTTAGACTTCTGGTTTTTGTTAGGGATACAGAAATGGTTATAAAGCATATGAAAAGACAAGAAGAAAATAATATAGCTCCAGAAGACAAAACAGTCATTAAATGCAGGTTCAAATGTGGCACAGTTGTTGGAATTACCTGAAAGAGATTTAAAATAGATATAAATAATATTTTAAAGATTTTCATAGAAAATGCAGACAGCATGCAAGATCACATGGATAATTTTAGCAGGGAGATGAAAACTATAGAAAATATCAATGGAAATACTAGATATAAAACACAATGACAGAGATGAAAAATGCATTTGTCTGACTCAGTGGATTTGATATAGCTGAGGAAAGAATTAGTGAACTTAAGGCTAGGTCTATAGAAATTACCCAGATTGAAACACAGTGAGAAAAAGTGAAAATAAAACAAAAACAGAACAGACTATCCTAGAATTCTGGGACCACAGTAACATTCCTAACATATGTACAGTTTAAATCTGGAATAGGAGAGGGTCGAGGGAGAGACAGGAAGGAGGGAAAGGGAGAAGGAGAGAGGGGGCCAGAAAGAGGAGAAGAAAAAGAAGGAAGGAGAAGGAGCAGGAGGGAGAAGAGAATATTTGAAAAGATAAAGATCATGCTAGCTTCAAAGACTGAGTTAGGGACTGTTACAGAATAAACTGTATCCCTCCAAAATTCATATACAAGTCCTAACTCCAATACTCCAGAATGTGACTGTATTTGGAGATAGGTCCTTTAAAGAGATAATCCTGTTAAAATAAGGCTATTAGGGTAGGCTTTAACCTAGTCTGACTAGTGTCCTTGTAAGAGAGGATTAAGACATCCAAAGAAAGACACAGGGATGCATGCATACACAGAGGGCTGACCTTGTGAAGAGGCATCAAGAGGGTGGCCATCTACAAGCCAAAGAAAGAGGCCTTAGGAGAAGCCTGCTCTGTTGGCACCTTGGTTTTGAACTTCAAGCCTCCATATCTGAGAAAATGGATTTCTGTTGTTTAAGCAACCAAATCTGTGGTATTTTGTCATGGCAGTCCTAGGAAGTGAATACAAAGTGTGTTCTAGAGGGTCTTGAGTTTTCAGAAAATGTTTATCAACCCTGAATCCCTTTACATTCTCCCAGTGTGGAGGGTCATCTTCTTGGTAACTCTTCTTACATGAATGAAGCTCTATGAACTTTGGCTTTTTGCTGCCCTGTACCTCTTGACTTAACAGAGCTTAGAACTATTCGTTACTATTTTATAGAATGTAGGTTGCAAATTCAAATGTTTATATGGACTGGTCAGTGAGTATGGATAATTAAAACAGACACTTTTGATAGACACATAAATACAGAGAAGTAGTTCTTTACCACAAGAAAAACAGCAGAGAAGCATAATGATGAATGGCAACTGCACTGGGTCTCAGTGTCAGGGAATCAATAGGGAATGGCGACAACTGGCAAACTGGAGATTTCATGTCTTATCCAAAGGGAGCAGTTACCATTAGTTCAGCTAATTGTTACCATGTTGAATTATAAGCCTGGATTTAACATGTGTATTTTTCAAGAGAAGTCTGGAAGCAGAGTATGTATATGAAATTTCTCATTGAGTATGTTGGCAACTAATTCATTAAACAAACAAAAAGCCTGTAGAGGCAAGAAAATACAGTGGACAGATAATGGCATGTGAATTGTGTGTTTGCAAATGTTGCTATAAACCATTATTATTCTCATGCAGATCTTTTGTAGTTGCTTCATATAATTAGGGTACAACTGCAAATACAAGGCTTAGCTAGTTTAGTAGGAATTGACTGACAAATTATTAATCATTATGGTATTTGTTGTGTGAATTAAAAATGCATAATGTTCCCCCTGGCATTTTCTGTGTGTATTGTTTAAATTTATTTCAGTTAGTAGAAGATTTTGTTCAGAAAGTAGAATCTCCATTTCTTTTCCAGAAAAAAAATGTGCAATTTATTAAAAACAATAGGTTTGGGGGAGAGAATTTGCCCAATTTGGGCATCAAAAGGTGGAAACAACCTTATTTCCACTTAGGTAAGCAAAATTTCAGTTTTCTTTATGCAGCATAACAAAAGAGTTGTCGTTTGCTTAGTATAAACTGATAACCTGACACGGCTTTAGCAGACAAATACCAAAGTTAACATGTGGGTTATGTTTGCATGTTTTCTTTCATCATTGTCTTAAGAAACTGTAACTAATTTTCAATTTCATGTTAAATCCTGGCTGTGTATATAAGAGAAAGAACCAATATCTACTGTATTTATAAGTGATTTTTTTCATTACATTTTATCTTTTTTCTTTCTCCGTCTTTTTTTTTCTTCAAGAAGTTTGTTCAGCACATCCTTCATTTTTGCTCCAGATTTTGCGAACTGCATACAGAAGGCATGAGATCATTTGAGGTCTCAATAACTTTGTGAGATTTTCTTAATTAAGAATACAGGATCTGGTATATTGAGAATAGGAAGTAACTCATTCTTAGTCCTATTTTACCCAGGTGTTTGTGTGTTTGTGTGTGTGTGTGTGTGTGTGTGTGTGTGTGCGCCCGCGCATGCGTGTGTATAAAAGGTCAGGAGAGATGGTAGCATTTAACCTATTTTTATATTTAAAATGGGTTTATTGTATGCAACATATAGTTGGGTCTTAGGTTTGTTTTTTTTTTAATCCTCTGATAATCTCTGTCTTTTTAATTGATGTATTTAGGCCATTCACATTTAAGGTGATTATTGATACAATCAAATCAGTATCTACCATATTTATAAGTGATTTTTTTCATTACATTTTGTCTTTTTTCTTTTTATGTCTTTTTTTTTTGCTTCCTCTAGTTTTAATTGAAGATTTTATATAATTTCCTTTTATCTCTTTTCTTTGGATAATACATATAATTCTTTAAGATTTTTTTTGTCATTGCTCTAGAGTGTGCAGTATAAATTTTTAAGTCCATTTTTAAATAACACTATTTCACTTCATGTGTATAGTAGTTGTTTAATATAAGAATTTTCAAATTCCTGATATATAGTATCTTCTCCCTGAAATATAGTATTAATTCATTTAAATGATGAATGTGGAACACATCCTATGTGACATGCTGTACTAGTTTCTGAGAGTACTTTCATGAGCAACTTTCACTTATTTTTAAATGGGGAAGATGATGAGTGAAATGATCACAAAGGTATACATTTAAAATGCTTAGTTTCATGAAGACCTAATGCAGAGATCTGTAGGCCATGTTCAGGGTATGAGAGTAACTCTAGAATGTCCTCCTTTGGGGAACTTCTCATTTCACTGGCCCTCCTAAAGATGACAAAAAGAAAACTAGATGTATCCCTGGTCGAAGATCCTGAGAATATTTCTGGACTGAATCAGTTCTTGAGGGATACGGGAGGTGTAGTCTGTCTTTTCTTTGAATAGCTTTATTCCCACTGTTTCTTGCCCCTCCACCCTCAACCCCCTCTCCCAATTGAGGTGGAAACAAATACTCTTGAGCTCCTCCTCCTTTTTCTTTTCTCTGTTCCAGTTTCCCCTCAAATCTGTAACAAGTAGTAGGAGACAGGTGGAAGGGAAAGCCTGCTAGTAGACATTTGGCTCACTATTTTATGTGGGCCTTCCTTCACCTAAAATCTACTTCAAGCTAGTTTTAAATAATTTCCAGGATTTCTACAGAGCATTTCCAAATTGTACCATGATGGAATAATCACGTTAACCCAACTATAGGAATAATTCTTTGTTTTGTGTTAGAGCCATAAAAATATCCTGAGAATTAGCAGATATGAATTTTCATAGTCATCTAGGAGTGCAAAAAATGCCATCTTTATTTTTCTATAACTTATTTTACTCTTTGAACTATTTTGCCTGATGCAGAAAACTTAATCTTGTTCTTTAGATAGACTCCTTTTCTTCATTGTCAAATCCTTTTATCTCCTTATTTCTCCAAGCATTGATGCTACTTTAGAGGGGGGCAGCTGACACCATGGTTTTGGTAAGGAAAGTGTTTATTTTAACCTCTATCTGTTACTATTCTGGAATCTTCTTTTAAATGTTTATTTATCGTGTATGGAGTTTAGTGAGCTTTTTGTATATTTTGGATACTAGCCCTTTGTCTGATATGCCATTTGCCACTATCTTTTCCCATTCTGTCAGTTGCCTGTTAGTTTTTTTAATTGTTTCCTTTGCCTTGCAGAAGCTTTTTATCTTGATGAGGTCCCCGTAGTTCATTTTTGTTCTTGATTCCCTGGCCTCTGGGGGTGTGTCGAGGAAGAAATTGCTGCGATTGAGGTCTAGGAGGCTATTTCCTGCTTTTTCCTCAAGGGTTTTTATGGTTTCCTGTCTCACATTCAGATCCTTTATCCATTTTGAGTTTACTTTTGTGAATGGTGTCAGAAAATGGTCTAATTTCATTTTTCTACATGTTGCTGTCCAGCTTTCCCAACACCACCTGTTGAAGAGGCTGTCTTTTTTCCACTGGAAACTCTTTCCTGCTTTGTCAAAGATTAATTGGCCATATACTTGTGGGTCCAGTTCTGGGTTCTCTATTCTATACCATTGGTCCATGTGTCTGTTTTTGTGCCAATAACATACTGTCTTGATGATGACAGCTTTGTAGTAGAGGCTAAAGTCTGGTACCCCAATGCTCATAGTGGCACTTTCTACAATAGCCAAATCATGGAAAGAGCCTAAATGTCCATCAACTGATGAATGGATCAAGAAGATGTGGTTTATATATACAATGGAGTACTATATGGCAATGAGGAAGAATGAAATATGGCCATTTGTAGCAAAGTGGATGGACCTTGAGGGTGTCATGCTAAGCGAAATAAGTCAGGCAGAGAAGGA
>NC_043703.1:111808049-111841934 GCF_006229205.1 Suricata suricatta | reverse complement strand
GAGGGAGAGCACAAGCAGGGAAGGGGAAGAGAGATAGAGGGAGACATAGGATCTGAAGCAGGCTCCAGGTTCTGAGCTGTAAGCACAGAGCCCGATGCAGGGCTCAGAATCACAGATCGTGAGATCATGACCTGACCTGAAGTTGGACACCCAACTGAGTAAGCCACTCAGGCACTCCCTCCCTATTCTGTAATCTTTGAGATGCCATCTAATCTCTTCTGACCCTTGGGCTTGTATTCTATCTACTCTGGCATAAATAGAGAGCCCAAAGTCATTCCTTCTTGGATTCTGGTGTTAGTTCTTTTTCCCTACTGTGCTCACTTTGGTGAGATCTCCATTATCATGTCTGCTGTGCATTCTTAGGACTTAGAGAGAAAGAGAGAGAGAACACCAGAGGTAAGGAGAGTGCAAGGGAACCAACAGAATTGGACTTAATACTTTATGATGTTATGACCCGGGTAACTTCTTGCTCAACTCTAGTGGCCAGTAGAGTTTTTTGAAAAAGGCCTTGGCTTTATTGTTCAGGCTAATCTGTGTTCAAATAGCATTTTGCTTGTATGTTTCACTTTGATGAGTTAATTTTCTTTGTGAACATTTTTCCATCTACAAAGTGGGTATAATAATACCTACTTTAGTGAGTGGTTATAAGTTTATAATGGGATGCTTTTTATAAAATATCAGTATACTTCCCAGCCCAGAGTAAACTTGAATTCAATTTCTTGTAACAGTAGTCTCAAGTAAGTCATTTCTTCTCTTTGGTTTTTAATTTCTTCCTTGGTAAAGTCAAGTCTATGGTAAAGGAAGGGTGAGTGTGATGAGAAAGAGAAAAGAATTAGACCAACTAACATTTGAGATTCTTTCTATTTCTAACATTTTAAGATTCTGAGTAAGGTCACTAGGGGACAAAGGGAGTCTTTTGTTCAGAGAATCAGCCAGGTTTTGGAACATAGAGCCAAGCTTGCTGTGCACTATTGTGTGACTCCCTAGCCCTGGGGATTTCAGTAAAGGCCTTGGGCTGTAGCTGTTCACTCATAACCTTGAACAGATGGGGAAACAATGACTCTGCAAATGAGAAAAAAAAGATGCTAGTTTTCAGCAGCTCCCAGCCAATCTCTCCCCTCACTTCCTCCTTCAAACAGACCTTTGGGAAACACTGGACATCAAAGCTTTATTGCCACACAGCTGCCACCTGTTGCCAACTTTCTACAAGTCTGCTCCATGTCACTCGTGTTCAGCTTGTATCAATGTTTCTTAAGCAACTATCTCAATCCAGTGACTGGACTGAGCAAGGAAACTTGTTTGGTAATGGTTAGCTTGAAAAACCAAGTAGAACAGAGCAAGAAGAGCTTGTATGATATTTGCTCCTGATATTTACTTGGGGAAGCTTCTTAACTGCCCTGAGACTATTTCCTCAACTGGTAAAAGGGAGGTGTATTGAGTACCATGTAAACACAATAGTACAATAGAGAGTTGTGGCAAGGATCAAGTGAGGTAATGTGTAAGGCATGGTAAACACTCAGTGCATGGTAGTTGCAATTCTTGTAAAGGATAAGGTTGCAGCTTTGTGAATTATAGATGGGCTCTGGAGCAGGGCAGCTTCTGGGATCCCAGCTCCTCACTGCAGTCCTAAGGCTTGTTGCCTCCCAGACTGCTCTATTAGGCTATATCTGTACCTTCCCTTCCTCTCAAGTTACCAGGCCTGGGAGGGCCTTTGTAGCTACATGGATTATTTCTGGTCATCTGAATTACCCCATTCTTGAAAAAGCAGCATACCTTAAAATTGTTTGGGGCTCTGTTGAATAGATCAATATTTTCCTCACCAGAGATTCTTAACCTTACATTCAAGGATCACTAAGAACTTTGGTCTTTCTGTAACCTCATGAAGTGAAAAACTGATATGAAAGAACATTTTTCTGAGAAGTCAATCAATCTTTTCTGTAGATTCTCAAAGGCAGCTCTGTCCCAGAAAAGGCTGAGGGTCTCCATTTTCAAGGACATATTTGGTTTCCTTTACGATAAAAGTGGATACTGTAGGTTAAAAATTATTCCCTCATGGAGACAGACATTTGTGGTGAAGAGCACTGGGTGTTATATGGAAACCAACTTGGTAATAAACAAACAAAAAAATTATACCCTCTAGGGAGATCAGAATGCTAAGCAGATTGTATTGTTTGGGCCCAGAAGCCAGGGGATAAGGTGGAGGAAGGCTGTTTAATGACCAAAATGTTTGTGGTTGGCCTCTCTTGTTCTTTAGTTACTGGACAGTCACGAACAATTGAGGTGTACCATATTCCAAATGCAGTTTAATCAGTGGTGACGTCCTAGAACAGGATGCCCCAGCCTGAGAAAGAGGTAGTTATTTCATGGACTTTAGAGCTGGAAAAGAACTTGGACATCACCAGGTTTAACTCAGATGACACAGATGAGGCCTGAAGGGGTTGAGTGACTTGCCCAAAAAGTCAATGGCAAACTCTAGCTGGGATCTGATTCTCTGAACCTCCCCTTGCTACCTTCCCTTCCCACGAAAATCCCTGTAACTATTAGCTCCTATTGTCACAGATCATAAACAGTTGGCATTTGGACAAATGCACAGAAGATTTGAAGAGAACATAAGGAGACTGTAGAGGTCCTATGGTAGCAGATGTACTGGAACCCTATTTTTTTTTAAATTTATTTTTGAGAGACAGAGACAGCATGAGCAGAGGAGGGTCAGAGAGATAGGGAGATACAGAATCCAAAGACAGGCTCCAGGCTCCGAGCTAGCCATCAGCACAGAGCCCGATGTGGAGCTCGAACCCACAAACTGTGAGATCATGACCTGAGCTGAAGTTGGACAGGTACCCCAGAACCCTATTTTTTTTAAATAATAATTTATTGTCAAATTGATTTCCATATAACACCCAGTGCTTCTCCCCACAAGTGCCCCTCATGACCATCAACCCCTTCCCTCCTCCCCTGAACCCTATTTTTAATCAATATGATTGAAACTACTAGAATTTAGAATATGTTGCTTTCCCCAGGATTAGCTGTACTAACTGGTTTAAACAGAAAATAATTCTAAGATTTTAAAAAAATTCTGGCTTTTTTCTAACCATAAAAACAATTTGGGAATATATTAGAATTGGGAAATATAAACAATGATGAAAGAAAAAAAATCACTCATAACCTCATAACTAAGGGTAACTCCTATTCATATCATGGGTATTAACTTCTGATTTTCTCTTTATCTGTCTCTCTCTCCCTGAAGCTTGCTCACTCTCTGTACTGTAGATTTGGAATCACATTGTATTGATTGCGTTGTATCCTGGTTTTTCCATTTATAATCATATCACGAAATGCCTCCTATGCCATTAAAAAAGACTTTTAAAAACATCACACTTAATGGTTACTGACCCAGATTAATTTAAAATTGACCCTGTGGCTGGACATGTATGTCCACAGATATTCTAAATAGTGCTGTGATGAACATCTCCACACATAAATCTTTATTCATACCTCTTATTACTTCCTTGGGGTAGATAACTGGAAGCTGAGCGACTTGGGTAAGAGGCATGACCTTTTCCAAATCTCCTGATGCCTACTGTCAAATTCAGAAGCATTTTAAATGTGAAGGAAAGGTCAGTGGAAAAGGCTCTCCTCAAACTTTTTTATGAGGCCGATTTACTGAACTTGCTGACCCAAACCAGATTTCTTATAACTTTAACGCATGTGAAATTTGATAATCACTAAAAAGGATCCTGTCTCTCCTGGATGGTCTATGAGGTGATTCCTGTTCATTCAGAAAGTAACCGTTGGCCACTTACTGTGTGCTAGACCCTGAGGATAGTTGAGGGTCAACAGATGACAGGGAGAAAATAATCTCCTAGATGATGATGTGTTTGAATGCTAATGTGACTAAGTAGAAACATTGACTGCTAGACTTCAAGTGAGGTTTCAGAGGCTGACTTATTATATTAGGATGCATTATTTGTATTTATTTACACAGTTTATTTCTCTGAGTATTTCCCCATTTTTTCTGATCCTCCCTTAGTTTTGAATAAGTTATATTAACTCTTCTTGCTTCTATATAATTTTCCTTTCCAAAGGATTGCTTGCTGGAAACAGTAAGGAAATATTCAGTTTACTAAGTATAATGGGTACTGTTTTCCAGGAGGAAAAGCTGCTCAGTCGCAATCATACCTCTATCTACTTTTATCAAGGGCACAGAAGTTCTAGAAGGGAGAAGTTACACTCCTGGGTGCAATAATTGGGTCTCCTGCATTCATTTTGTTGCCCACAGTAGGTCGGAAGTGTCTAGTAAGTAGTCATTTCTTATGAACCCTACAGTCCCTTCCATTTCACTTTCCTTCCTGTTGGATGACACATCTGTGCCTTATTTGGAAAGGAGACTATTGGCCACACAAATACAGTAACTATTTTTTTTAATGTTTCTTTTTGAGAGAGAGAGAGGGAGAGAACAAAAGAGAGAGTGAGCATGAGGGGGGAGAAGCTGAGAGAGGAAGGGAGACACAGAATATGGAGCAGAATCCAGGCTCTGAGCTGTCAGCACAGAGCCCGATATGGGGCTTGAAACCACAGACTGTGAAATCATGACCTGAGCCAAAGTCAGACACTTAACCGACTGAGCCATCCAGGCGCCCCTAAACATGGTAACTATTACTGTAGTGATAGAAAATCTGCAACATAACTATTAAACCATAAACT
The DNA here is from genome assembly GCF_006229205.1 of Suricata suricatta. Taxonomy (NCBI): domain Eukaryota; kingdom Metazoa; phylum Chordata; class Mammalia; order Carnivora; family Herpestidae; genus Suricata; species Suricata suricatta. The sequence goes on along the minus strand of NC_043703.1, from coordinate 111,837,230 downwards.
ACATATTTTTTCTGATAACACCAGCCACAATCTACATTTTAAAAAGTTTATGTCTTCATACAATTATTGTTTGAGGCTATGAATGCCAGGGACAGAACAGAGACTAGCTTGAACCACTCTTTTCAGAAGAGATTGAACCTACTTAACATGCAGACTCAGAACAGTGGGCAAACAAGCAGTGTTCAGATGGAATCACGCTCCTTCCTTGAAGCCAGGAGTCTAGTCCAGTCTGTGAAATTCAGTGTCTATTGAAGAGAGGTATAGCCTTTTAATTTTTATTATTTTTTTAAAATTTGCTTATCTAAGGCAGAAGAAAGCATGTGTCTTTAATTTATCTCTTCGTGGATCCTTTGCTAGAATCCCAGCTTCATTGAATATTTAGAATGCTTTTGCTTTAAAAGCAGAAACATGTTTGAATAAGAACTAATTCTTCATCATGTAGACAAATATTTTGAGTAACTGGTGGAAACAATAAATTACCAGCATAAAGTGATTTCATTGCTCTTAAAAGCAAAAAAGCACTCTTGGGAATTTCATGGAAATGACTCCATTTTCATATCACTCCCATGATAGCCATTTGATCTTACTCTGGGGTGGACTGGCATGCAAGTTTATTTTTAATAAGTGAGCACCTACATGTTCTCTGGGAAAAAAAGTGGAAAAGTGGGTATTGGAGGAAAACAACCAAGATCTAGAAGCAATGATCATGTCCTTGATGCCCTGCCCAACTTTTTAATTTTTGTCTTTAAACAAAACTTGCTTGTAGGAACTGCCTTGGAAGACTATGTTTTTCTTTCCAAGGAGTTTAATGAGTGCTCATTATTTCAACAATTCACACTTTCCTGTTTCTCAGATTCTAAATGAATAATCCAATTATGGTTTGTGGATCTGGTGGGAAAACAATCTGACTAGGGAATTTAGATTTTGAGCCACATTGGTCTTTGGAAGAGAGAACCATTGCAGGATCTGGGATGGCATTAAGAACTGGATCTGAGAGGGGCAGGTGTGTTGCTCAGTCGGTTAAGCATCCAACTTCGGCTCAGGCCGTGACCTCATGTTTGTGGGTTTGAGTCCCACATTGGGGACTGTGCTGACAACTCAGAGCCTGCTTTGGATCCTGCTTTGGATTCTGTGTTTCCCTCTCTCTCTGCCCCCCTCCCCCCCATAATAAACATTAAAAAAAATTAAAAGAAAAACTGGATCTCTGGTATCAGGCGGCATGATTTAATCTTGGTTTAGCCCATACCGCCTTTGGGTTCTAGGAGAGGGATTTAACCACTCTTTGCTTAAGCTCTCTGAGCTTCCTCCGCTTCATAAAGGGCTAATGCATGCAGCATTGGCATATAGCAACATCTGAATACATGTTAGCTGATACTGTCATGCTGAAAACACAAAAATGATAATTTTCTTATTTCAGGATTGGTAGAAGAATACTCATAGATGGAGACAACACATTTGCGATCCAGGTGTGGCTTTTTCTCTAACCTCACACATATGCAAAGCACTCCTTACACACATTGCTGAGTTTTCTTTCTCTGGTGCACAGAAATTTTCACCATGCTGCCTGTAGAGTAGGTTAAGAAGTTTATATTCTCTTTTAAGATATTTTCCTTTTATCTGCCCAGTGACAATCATTTCCTGTACTTTATCTATGACATCATGTCCAAAATATGTTAGTGCCTGGTCTTTCTGGCATTAAGCCAACATCATTGGCCCAGAGTTTCTGAAATCAAAACACAGATTTTACAAAATCATACTGAAAGTTAGACATCTAAGTTGTGTTAAAGAAAGTAAACAAGATTGGGTACCCTAAAATATACATCGCCTCTCCAAAGATATAACTTGAATTCAGGTCAAGCTCAAGTTCTCACACATTTTCTGGCATTGATCCCTTTTGACTGGTACTCAAACCTGTCTTTCTAAATGTATCAAATTTTTTCACCTGGGGTCTCTGGACCTCATCCACCATTGGGCTTTGTGGGTTTTTCCCAGTGCCTGAAATTAAATGTTTGTTTGGTTATATTTTCCCAGGAAGGCTGTCTTTGGATTGCATTAGATTCTTAAAGTGGTCTTTGAACTAAGAAAGGTTCAAAGTTTTTGTTTTACCTGAACTGTCTCTTTACTCTTCCCATACTGGTATGCTTTCTGTGGTCTGCAGTCACATGTTTATCTCTACCCTTGGATCTTTTCTGATATTTAATATTTCCTGCTTCCTGCAGTGCCCTTCCCTCCTGCTACAACAGTATTTTATACCATTATCTGTTCTGTTACCACCTCCTCAATTTGTGACTTATCCTCATACCACATGGATGATTATTTCTCTGATATTTCCCTTCAAGTCAACTCTTTTATTAAATATATTTTAAAAGGAAAACAGTGGATAGATAATAAAAAGTGTTGAGTATGAAAGTAGGGGAAGACTATAACATCAGAGAAAAAAGCCCTCTGTCACAGCAGAAATAGAGGCCAAAGACTGGTGATTCCAGAGGAGGAGAGAGAGGAGTGAGTCCGGGACTGGTGACCCTCTAAGGCCTGGGGCTGAGAACAAGAGCCATCAGGAAAACAGTGGAATCTGGGGATGAGCAGCCAGATCTGATATCTGGCTAACCTGTGGGGAAAGGAGATCATGCTTACAAGGGAGAGAAAAGGGGCACAGGGTAGGAATGGGAACTAGAATATAGAGTTTCTGAGATTGATACAGGGTATTGGGTGAAAGATGGTGCATAGGGTAAGGCTATAAATGAGAAAAGAGCTTTGGAAACTGAAAAGATGGAGGCTGAAGAGGGAAAACAGGGGGATGGGTGAATGTGGAGACTAGAGGTGACACAGGCTGAAGGTTAAGGTTAAAAAAAGAGACTGTGGAGAGGGAGTGCAGGATATCCCAAAAGGGGGCCTGGAGGAGATACCTTGAAATGGGCAGAGGAAATTGTGTGTGTGTGTGTGTGTGTGTGTGTGTGTGTTTCATGGGGAGTATGTACAAAGAGTAACAAATGGAGGTCATCTTAAAAGGGCAAACCAGTATCTTAATGGTATGTTTTTAAGTCTGGCACAGAAATCTGAAGTACCAATCTCACATTGGCAGAAAGAGATAAACACTGTACAAATACTCTACAAAAGTGCTTAAAAGGGTCATTGTTTGGGTCAGAGAGTCAGGAGATGCTCAGGCTCCCCTGGAAGTCTCTTATAGACTAGGGTGGTCGTTCTTAAACCATAGTACATGGGAATCCCCTGGAACCCTTGTTATAACAAAGGTTGTGATTCAGTGGGTCTGGGTGGGGGTGGAGAATTTCTGTATCCAGCAAGACCGTGTGACGCTGCTGCTGCTGGTTGGAGACCACACTTTGAGAAGTATTTGGCAAGGAACACTGTTCCATGCCTTTTAGAGATTGTTGAAAGTGCTCTTATGTTTCTTTTAGCAATAGATCACTATGATATAAAATGAGGTAAGTGAACATGCCCTTTTAACTCCAAACTTAGAGACAAATATAAAACATTTTGGATGTGAAATGAAAACATTTAAAATTACTATTGATTCTCATCAGTGTAACAGTTCAATAAAGAAAAAAATGTGTTCATTCTCCCCTCTTCCTTTTCTGCTTTAATATGGATTCTTAGGTTTGCCTTTTTTTCCTTTTTTTGAGAAAGTATTATTTCAGATTGAGTCCGTGGTAGCCACTGCATGGCATGAGGGAAGGGGAAATGAAGTGGGGAGCCAGGAAGACACTCTTTCCCAGCAGCGGAAAGGTGGGGGCGGCGGGTGGTGGAGAGGTTTCTGCTGCTGGGCCAGGGTGCTCCTGTGGCCTGGCAGCCTCGCCAGAGGGGCTGCGGCCTCAGGGCCCAAGGCCCTTTGCCCACTCTGGCTGCTCCAGCCATTCCGCTGGGGCCAGGGCTGGGCTTGGAGTGCAGGGAGGACCGTGTGGGGGAAGGGCAAGGTGCCTTTCCAGTGCTCAGAAAAAACAGAGCTGACTGCCTCAGAAACCATTGTGTCACCTTGAGAATTTTAAATGATGAATCCACACAATGCACACACCCAACAGATGCTGGCAGGGTAAACAAAAAGCTTTTGAATATTAGCAGAAGGTTCACATTTTTCTTTGCTCAGACAGGACAGAATTGCCCTTGCTCTTGATAAAGGATTCCAGGAATTGAGGCAGTGATTAAGAGAGTTGTTTAATCATGAGAAGGGAGATGGTCCAGTCAGTAACTAATAAAAATCAACAATATAGATGATGTTGGTTCTTGACTTCTTAGCGTTCCTCATTTTCAGCCCTCAGCAACCTGTGTGTGTTGGAAGCTGTAGATGTCCATTTTTTGATGTTTTCCTCTTTAGAAAAGGGGAAAAAAGAGATACCTAGAGCAGATCAGAACAGAGACTGAGCGCTTAGGTGTAGAACTGTCAAATAAAATACAAGATGCCTAGTTAAGTTTGAATTTTAGATAGATAGTGAAGAATTTTCTATATGGGACAGTCTTATAGTTCTGAAACTCAGATTTAGCTGGACATCTTCTATTTTTATGGGATAAATCTGGCAACTCAAGTGAAAATTTTCTGTTTTGAGAGCAGACTCAACATCCAAGCTGAGTTACCACTTGTCCTGCTTAATGCCATCCAGAATATTGAGATTCTCTAAGTAGAAAGATGCAAATTCATAAGTAGTATTTATTAATTCATGTATTTTATAATCTTAGAAAAGGAACAAAAAAAATTAAGGCTGGTATTGACAGAAAGCCAAATGTGGCTCTTTCTGTACTTTTTATGGCAGTCAGCTAAAGCTCTCATTTGACAGACTGTAACAGTGAGTAACAGATGGGCCACCTTTGGATTATCTGTGCTGTATTCAACACCTCTTTGAACAATAATTATAATTTGTTGGGGGAAAATATCAATTTAAAGGTCAAGTGCTTTCATAAAAAAGGCGATTATTCAGTATTTTGTACTTTGAACACACCAGGATTCATTGTATCCCTGTCTTTTGTACAGCACATATATGCTGAAAAATGGATTGCTTAATTATATGATTATCTGTCTTCAGGGAGGATATGTGAACATGAATGGGAGCTGTCAAGAGAGGTACATTGCTTTACTTGTGATTCTTAATCTATATCTATAGCCATTGCAGGTTACAAGTTGACTTTTAAAACAAATATCTAAAATATAAATTACTTTTACAATGCAAAGTGGGCATTTTGGTGTAAAAGAGCTCCTTGAGCTGAAAAATGGACACATTACATGAGTGAGGCTCCAGGCTTACTCCTTTTTTTTCTCCCATCTTATTTTTAGTCATCAGTCTAGAAGAGGCGCAAGGGAAGACACCGCCTCCTAATTAACTGGGGAGAAAGAGGGGCAAAGGCTATGCAGTTAACCTTTATAATTGAATCACCAATTACAATGATAGAAAGGAATACCACTTTGCAGTGAATCAGAATTCTGGGAAAATCTCGTGAACATTCCAGGCACTGTGAAAGCCAGAAGATTGGAGAAGTTAAGCATATGTGCCAAACTCCATTAATCTCTTTGTGTGTTTTCGTTAGTCCTCTGGGCTTCATTTTGGACAGGAGGTTCAGTGTACAAGAGAAAATTAAGGCAGTAATGCTGGTGTAAGCTACAACCAGCAGGGAGGCTGGGTTCAGAGGCAGTGACACAGGAGGTAGATGATAAAGGTCTTCTTCTAAAGGTGCAACTAGATGCAAACAGTTCCAAGTGACACCCTTGGTAAACTCTTTCAGTGGTCTCCCAGTCTTTGAGCTAGTTAAGCTTTAATTATATATTTTATGACAAGCAATTTTGTAGTTGCAGAAGACAGAAAAACAAAATGTATACAACTGTATTAGGTTGCATTATATTTACTTACCAAGGGATTCCAACTGAGGATGCTCAGTCCTCAAGATAAATTCATTGCTTCTGCTTCCAAGAGCATTCAATGACTTTGAACATCATGTTCAGGGTCAGTTTCTAATATGTAACACCAATCCCCCATCCTGTTCTTGATGGAATGAAAATAATATACACCGTATGTTTCTATATGTCAAATTAATCTAATCAACTTCCTATCCCCATAAACTTATTAACACACGCAACATTTTGGAGGGGGAAAATTTGCCAAAAAGAAGAAAAGTCTCTTTACAAAGCCGAAAATATTTTTACAACATAAAGATTAGCACCAGACACATGACAATAATTCATTTTGTGAAGATTGCCAAGAAAACCTTGTTTTGAAATCCCAGTGCCCATGATTACATCATGCCAGGTGAAGCATCCACCTATGGAAACAATGGATAGGCATTTGCTCTTCTCCAACTCGACTCTCTGGTTTCAAAGGGCTTTTTATTTTTATTTTTATTTATTTTTTTGCCTCTCTTGGCTCTGAATGGCTGCAACACATGGTAAATCTTTAACTTCAAGTGTCCTTCTGTGGTGACCAACTAAAATATTAGCAAAATAAATGTTTTATGGGAAAATGTTGGCAGGAGCCCCAACAGAAACAGGTGGTATTTGGTTATTTCAATATAATGTAATGATACAGCCAGGTTTCCATCTGGACAGCATGTGGTCGGGTCTACTCAGAGAGAACCAAAGAGTATGAGTATGCACTGGGGAAACCAGCGATGCACAAGTGTGCAGCTAGATGGCTACTTTACAAAATAATAGTCTGAGCTCCGGGTCCTCTGGGTTAAATATTTTTACTGTCAAAATCTGAATTTCTTCATAAAATATTAAAGGTAAAGCAAACCTCTGACATGCAGTACTGAGCTGTGTAATTATAAAGCAGTTCCTGGAAACCAAAGAGAGTGTGCATTAAAGCAAGGCGTTTATTATAAAAAGAGTTCATTACCCTTGGAAGTGAAGACATGTTTTAGAGGGAACCTCAGAACAGAGAAGCTTTTTAGCAAGGCTTACCATACTATGAAAACAAGGCTCAGCCTTGTTGGTAAGAATGCAATTAGAAAATAGAGAATGGGATTAGTTCACAGCTAAGGGCCTGATTGTGATCCAAAGCTAAAGAGATGTATCCTTAATTTACCACCAGGGAAGAGTCTTTCTCCCTCTTCCATAAAATTCCTGCTTCAGGCACTTCAAAACACATGGAATTAGGAACACTTGGAACATTTGGTTTTGCACTCAGCTCTCCTCACTGTATATTCATGCTAAGCTCGATAATAAACTCTTGGCTCAGTAACTCCATATATGTATCCCAGAGAGAGACATCAAATTATGGCTATGTGCAGAGGTAGATCCTCTTCAGAGGCACAGAGACCTCACTGCCTGGCTCTCTCAGCTCTAGCCAGAGGAAGAAGACAGGAATATGCACACAGGGAATAAGCAAGTTGGAAGTGGTTTGCAATCTCCTTGATGCCAACTGGAAGACTCAGGCAGTCATGGGCACCATCTCCCAAGATGAAGGAGTCCCTTTGACTCCTGGATACTTGGCCAAGAAAACCTAGCTTCTAGAGAATTCAATGCAGCCATTAATTGATAGTGCAGCAGACATGGAGACATTGGAAGCAAAGGCTTAGACATAAAATCCAAGAGCTGATGGAGAAAAGTGATGGAACAGTGAAGGCTCAGAAAGAGGTAATGAAGTGAAGAACTTAATGATATTGCCCTCATACCACTGGTACCCAGAGGAGGGATCCATTCAAAAGGCTCTTGCCTGTTACTCAGAGGGTGGGCTGCCCTACATTATCTTCTGCATTTTCCTTGATTATTAGAATAGATGGTGTGATGAAAGATCTGGAAGCTCTGGAGTCAGATTCTTTTACTGTCCCCATTGTGGGGCTGGACTGAGGCTAAGGAGAGAATGGTGCCCTGGAGAATAAGGCAAGTTGTACTGTGGACCTGGCTTACTTGAGAAAATGGTTTTCTCCATATGGAGCAGAACTGACATGAAACCATAAAGATGCTTCTTAGTTCCTTTCTCCAGAATGCATTTGGTACCAATTGTATGCACCATAGGACTTTGGTCCCTGTGGGGTGCTAGAAGGTGGTGGCAGACACAGTTTTCTTAGTTGAGGAGTTTATGGTCTAAAGAGGGAGAACATATACTCAGAGGGGAACTGGAATTTGAGGTGCCAATGGATGTAGCCTCTGTCTTATTATTCATTTTACTCTCCATCACACAGCATATAGTAGATGCTAAAATAAATGCTGAACTGAACTAGACTAGAAGACAGGTGATAGGGCTTGGCAGGTATCTGATCATATGTCTTAGAAATGTCTTTTGAACTCCTTGGTGGGTCTCAATTACTCTGTATAGAATGAAGAGTTAGATGACTGGATCTATCTCCTTTCTAGCTCTCAGAAAACAGTATATACATCGAACTGCTAATGATTATAGGTGACAAGTCATACCATTCATTAATATCTCCTGTTAGGTAGGATTTAATCCCCACTATAAAATTGTGAGGTTAGAAGCTTTGTCTCCATTTTCCAGATGAGTAAACCCATTCTCCTGCCCAAGCTCACACAGCTGATGAGTGTTGGAATTGAGATTCCCTAAACTCAGCTCTAGCTCACTCCAGATGCTGAGTTCCTTCCACTATATATCAAACTGCCTCCCACCTCTTTGCTAAGGAAATATTAGAGTGAGTGTAATGATTTAAGAGAGAAGTGGGGAACTTTGTAACCAAGACATGATTTATGCCTCAGATTTAACTGCTTGGCTTTTTATCCAGGTGGTATTTTTTCAGTCTTTAGAGATCATCTGAGGTTGGGGGAGGTTATTGAATCAATTGCACAATCATTGGAAACTCTCTGAGTATCTTGCTCTGGAGTTCTCTCCCTTCTCTTTTCTTCTGAATTCTAAACTATCCAGGCCTCCAGATGTAATGACACCAGTCCTTCCTTAAGGAAAAATGAATGCTTTAAGCCATAGAGTATAGGGAGTGGTCTTCTCTCAGTTAGGGAGGAGGCTGGAGCAGTCTGTGTTTTGTAGGTGGGGAAAGCAGTGGTATTGACCTGTGGACCCCTCTTGTCCTGTTGCTGGCCTGTGGTGGCTTATACTGATAGGCAGGAGGAGAAAGGGAACCCTGGAAATTTTTGGAGAAATGTAGTGACTCTGGTGCCCCTTGAATTGTCACTTGGCTCTACATGACATGGTTGAAGTGAGGAAGGATGTCTCACTAAGCTTTAGGCGATTGGAGAAATTGTCCCAACAATTCTTGGATGTTGTGATGACAAAAAAGCAGATGCAGATGTAGAATTTGGGTGGTCATTCTGAGATCTTATTGAAAAGGTTGCTAATGACTAATATTTATGAGCACTTAATATGTGCAAGTTCTTATGCTAAGTGGTTTGCAGGTGAGAAATTTGAAACTTAAGAAGGTTGGGTAGCTAGCCTGAGGTCATAGGGGTAGGAAGGGTGAATCCAAATCAGGTCTGACTTGAGTCTAAAACTCAACCTCTTAATCATTATGCTTAAGTTATAACCCAAATATAGTGCTGTATAAATAAAGTAGTGAACGTGTGTGGTATCAGTGGAGTAAGTTGGGACTCCTGGATAACCATTTAGCCTGGATTAGAGGGGCCTTTTCTCTTGCCATGGCAAAATAAGTTTCAGATGTATTGAATAGCCAGTTTTAAAACAATAGCAAAACACAGATCAATAGATGCAATGAGAGAAGGTGGTAAACATAATAAGTGATTTTACAAGGCAAAGGAGGACTTTACAAAAAATAATTTTAAAATATGACAGAAGATGGATAGATTTGGCCACCCCCTCAACATAGCTATACATCAAAACTATGAGGAAAGTTGAAAGACAAACAACTGGGAGAAATGTATATAGTCTTTGTCAGCTAAAAGGTGCATGTCCGTGAAGAATACTGCATTCTTACCAACCAAATAAAGAGATAAATACTCTAATAGAAAAAAGATAAAGATTACAAATAAATAATTCACAGAGAAGAAATACAGATGAACCATCAGCAAATGAATATAGGCTTAATCTCACTAGCGATAAAAAATTAAGTTTTAATTCATATGTCTGGTTTTTAATTATCAAAGAGAAAATAATTAAGCTGGTAAGGACATTAGGGAAATTCACCACACTCTGGGGCATTTCATGTTTATGGCAGATTGTAATTGTACAGTTTACCTGTAGGGCATTTGGATGACATGTATCAGTGTTTTACGTTTGTTCACATTCTTTGTCCTAAATTCTACATCTAGTAATTTGTCTGAGAAAAATAATATGAATAAATGTATGCAATGGCTTACCTCTAAGGACAGATAGGCGTTGAAAGACTGTTTCTAATGGTAAAAAATTAGAAACAATCAGAATACTCAATAATAGAGCATTGGTTAATGTAAACTTTTTACTTTCATTTGAACAATAAGGAATCTGATAGAATTTATCCAGTTACTCAAAATAACTTTGCAGAATATTTGATGCCCTGGAAAAATACTAAGTGTGCATTCTTTAGTGAAAAAGTAGGTAACAAAATGATATATTTTTTTTCTAGAAATTGTATGTTTACATATTTCCTAAAATGACTAGAAAAAAAGACTAAAATGTTAATAAGGTTTATCTCTCTGACCAAGGAGATTATATATATATTTTTTCATTTTGGTGGGGTTTTTTTTGTAATTTAAAAATATTGTACATGTATTTTTTGTAACCCAGAACAAAATGGCATTAAAAAGTAGACTGCCTGTTTTCTATATGGTTTCCTAAGACATGGTGTGTTTGTGTGTGTGGGAGGGCTGAGGACCAAGTGCTATGAAATATATCATCTGAAACATTGCTTTCATTTCTGAGTATGTTATTACGGTTTTGAGAAATCTAGTGTATTCTAAGGAGCACCAAAATGCAGATAGAAGCAATTTTACTTTGAGAATTCCAAGTTAAGGCAGAGAGCTATTAATTTATTGAGTATATGAATATAAAAATTAGACAACAAGACATTGACTTGACGTGTGAAGTGGATTCACTCATGGAAGCGGAGGTCGTCAAGGGTCTCTGCACACCTTCCAGTGTGAATTGGACTGAAATCTGGATTCTCTTACATTCACATTTTCAGTTTTACAGTCCCACTCCACCCTATTTAACCAGAGTGAAATTTAGGACTAGAGTTTAGTAATTAACTAATGTATGTGTATAAGCGCATGTGTGCACATGCTTTGTGTGTGTGTGTGTGTGTGTGTGTGTGTGTGTGAGTGATTGTATGTGAGGAGATGGGCATTACATGCTTTTTGTTTTGTACTTTTGAGATGAAGCTTATTGCTTTGATTAGTTAATGCTCTAATTTGGGTCAAATTTATCAGCTCTGTTTATGATCACTTTTTCAAGAGTTTAATTAACTACTTACAGAAGAAATCTACTATGCCATGCAAATTCATGCCTCATTAAATCCTGGCTGGAGACTGTTTAAGGCAGGCTGGGATCTCCTTGCTAGTGGTCTACTAGCCCCACTGATTATCTTTTGGAGTTCTAGGGCTAGGAAGTAGAATTCTGGATTCTGAACCCCACAATCAGAACCCTGAGCTTTTACAGTGTGTTCTAGATGTCCAACAATTAATGTCCCTTTGCCTCTCCTTCCAAACAAGTGTTTTTCCGGTAGTGTTTTTTTTTTTTTTTGTATTTGTATTCTTTTGTACTTTTCTCTGTTAGATGTTGATGTTCTCTGTTAGACGATTCAAGTGAGCCATTTTCTCTAATCAAATAGAGGTATCTTAAATTTTATCTCTTATTTTCTAGATATGAACAGGTCCACCCAGTTGTTACATCTGCCCACATTAAAAAAAAAAAAGAAAGAAAGAAAAGTATTCTGGGCACCTGGGTGGCTCAGTTAGTTAAGCATCTGACTTTGGCTCAGGTCATGATCTCACAGTTCATGAGTTTGTCTCTCTCTCTACCCCTCACTCACGAGCATCCTCTCTGTCAAAAAAACAAAAACAAACAAACAAGACAAACCCAAGTATTCTTTTATCATTTTATAAAGATTTTGAATAACACCAGAATAGGCATAGGAGACCAGCCTGTTTGCCCTCTTGAAGATCGTTCAACAATTCAGTTCTATCTGCTAAGTGTCATATAAGCCATGTTGTATCAGCAATATCAGATAAGAAAGTTAAGACAACATGGGAATGTTTGTGTGAGTCAGTACTGAATGCCTTATTAAGGTTCAGATAGATTCCATCTATTTTTTTCCTCTGTGTACTCGTTACCAAAAGTGTCATATATGGGAAGGGAAACTAGGATTTGGATTTCTTTTGGATTTATGTATTTCTCTAGTGCTGAATGGTTATATTCTCAAGTCACACCATCTCAGTTGCTCCTTATGGGACCAAGAAATGGGACAGTATGTTTGATTTGGCAGCCAAGAACCAGTGTACCACACCAAAGGGGTGGTGGAATGGGATGGAAGCTCTTTGCTCTGGCTTGACCTTCTGCTAGATAAATCAGTGTGGAGTAGTCCCATATCAAATGCTTTCATAGCAAAGTGAGTGGACCTCATTTTAGATCTATGGGGAGAAGAGAAAGTCTAGAGGATTGGAGAGAATCCAAACCAGTTCATCAGCCCTTAATGTTTTCAAGAACATTTTATTTTGCTGCAGTGTCTAGTACAGAGTTTCAGGCTGCCTCAGTGAGGGATGAAAAGCAGAGCTATTTTGGACTGGTGACTTCATAGGGTTTAGAATATGGACCCAATTAAGCTAAAGACCTTGAGAAAGGTGTGCCTCTAGGGTATTTATTACAAGTCTAGAGTATTATAAAATTAAATAAATTCTTGTCTTTAGAAGGGACATCCACATTTACAGCCATATATAAGAAACATACTGATTTATTAATAACTTTGTGTTGCAAAGCTCAGCCCTTCACATTTTTAGCACAGATCTGGAACAATCTTCTTCCAGGGACCTTTCGTGAGTAGTAGAAGTCTGTTTGGGATGTATATAAGAGTGCAAAGTGAATTGCATTTGGCTATTAGTAATTAGGTCAGAAATAACAGTAGCTTACATAAATTATGAGTTTTTCTTTTTCATGTAATAGAAGTCTAGAGACAAGCACTAGGCTAATGTTGTGACCTTGTGGTATCATCAGAATCCTAGGTTCTTTCCAGCTTCTTGTTCCTTCATCAAGAAGATGGCTTCCATCCCATGGGATGTTTCTTGGTCCAAGATAATTAACTACTGGAGCTGTAGTCATCATCACCTCCAGATCTATGTAGGGAATGAAGGGTGAAAGGAAGAAATGCTAGCTGTTTGTCTTTTTCTCAAGGAGGTTTCCCATAAGTCCTTTTCAACAATATCTGTCTACATATCATTGGTCACTCTGACCTGCAAGGGCATATTTTAGCCAGGCAATCCCAAGTGGATTCTTTTACCCAGGAAGAAGACAGATTATACAATGATGGGGCTGTTACCCTCTGACATAGCAGGAGTTCCAGGAACCCATGTGAGGCATTTCCTGAGCAAGCCTCTTCCTAGTTCTGATCCTGAAGGCTTTAACACCCTTTCTCGATAAATTCAGAGCCTCCCAGCATCCTGTGTGATATATGACTTGCTCATGTATAAAATAGACACACCACAGAAAGGTTTACAGGGGCATCAGAGTGGCTCAATTAAGCATCTGACCCTAATTTTTGGCTCAGGTCATGATCCCAGGGTCTTGAGATTGAGCCCCATGTCAGGTTCTATGTATTGACAGTGTGGAGCCTGCTTGGAATTCTCTGTCCCTCTCTCTCTTCTCCTCCTCTGCTCATGCTCTTTCTCAAAATAACAAAACTTTAAAAAAAATTTAAATGTTTATTTTGAGGGAGAGAAAGAGAACTTGGGTGGGCAGAGAGAGAGGGAGTCCGAGGATCTAAACCAGGCTCTGCACTGTCAACACAGAGCCTGATGTGGGGCTTGAACTCCCCAACCATGAGATCATGACCTGAGTCAAAGGCAGATGCTTAACCAACTGAGCCACTCAGGCTCTGCAATGAACTTTAAAAAAATTTTTTTTTATTTTTTAGAGAGACAGAGCATGAGCAGGGGCAGGGGCAGAGAGAGAGGGAGGCACAGAATCTGAAGCAGGCTACAGGCTCTGAGCTGTCAGCACATAGCCTGATACAGGGCTCAAACTCATGAACTGTGAGATCATGACCAGAGCCAAAGTTGGACCCTCAACTGACTGAACCACCCAGGCACACCAACTTTTTTTTTTTTTTTTTTTTTTAAAGATTTACCAGTTGGCGATGGGATACACAGCAGTCTAAAGAGAAAGGCAAATTGGCCCTGGATGCTGGAAGTAGACATCAAAGGGAAGAGTTTAAAAACACAATTTAAAATATTGTCATTGATGTAACCAGTTCACCTAGGACAACAGGATGTGGACATGGTTAAGTTTCAGATCTCTGATTTATCCCCAGCAGAGGAGTTTCCAGACTAATAGCCACCTTTTACTGCACAGTTAATAGGGCCAGGTGCTAACCATCCATTATATCTAATCCTCATATGACCTTGCATGGAATACATCAATATCCCAATTTTTCAGCTAGGGAAATTGGAAGTCAGGGGGTTAGATCACTTATTCAAGTCACACAGCTCATAAGAGCAAGAGTAGGGATGTGGACTCGCCCCTCTGACAGCAAATCTGTGTCTCTCTCCTCTGTTGCAGGCTGGTGATTGGATGCTGGTTTAGGAAAGAGACTGATATTCTGTAGAAAAAAAATTGATGGGCTTGTTCTCATGATGGGAAGTGGTATTTAGGATGGGGTGAAATTTCTCTGTTCCTGATTAATGGCAAGTATTCCCTGACTATTCCACATCGCACCCCAGGCCCACCATTGGGTAGTCAGAGCCTAGAATGCCTGGTCTCTTATTTTCCCCATTGGGTCACATTTTGTGCTACCTTCTTCCTCATGTGCCACTCTAGAATGGAGAAAGGCATCATAAAAGCAATCAGTATATATTCTCATATTTTTTCCTCATCTAAAAAGATGAAGTCATGGCATATGGTCAGATTGCCAGCACTGTTAATAATAAACCTTATATAATTAAGCACTGATTTATTCCTTTATATAAGTGAAACAAATTGCTTTAACTGCCTTTGCTCAAGACCATCCAGTCAGATGGATTATGAATAGGAAGTTGAAACTAAAAATTATGGGTGCTCATATTTCACTGTGGTGGAGGTTTATTGGAGGCACAATTAGAACCCTAACTAAATGTGTCCTGTGTCCCTTTTGATGGAGAGATCAGATATTAATCTGGGGATATGACTAATTCTCAACACAGCTGCTCTCCTTGCTCTAATATTCCTGCTTTAGGTTCAAACCCTGGAAACATGTTTAAAAAATTGATCAGAGCTTATAATAGCAATAATCACCTTGAAATTGGTTGTTACTCTGTTTAATGAACTGAGTAGTAGAGCATAAGCCTCCCTCTGTGTCCCTCAGGCCTTTAACTAACAAGCTGGTTGTTAACCACTGGGTTTATTAAAAAAGAAAGATCTCTTTAGGGGATTGAACTGGGAAAAAGTAGGAAGCTGAATATTTTCACTCATGATCCTTTGACAGCATCAGCCACCCCAGCAGCCATACCTCTCTCCCACCAGAGCCAATGCTTGGATGAGCCAGTAGTGATGCCCAAAGAGTGGTCCAGGAGCTTTTTCAAAATGCAAAATCTCAAGTGCCCTCCCAGACCTGTGGAACAAGGGTCTGTATTTTAATAAGATCCCCTGCTGAAGAAGCTCTGAGCTGGGTGACTCCCCTTGTTCCAAACCCCAGTTTATAAAACTGGGGCCTCATATCAAAGGCTTCTCTGCAGATTCTCATGAGATCTCAGCAGACCCACTGTTTCTGACTTCAAATGAATCCCCACAGAATAGGGCAAAAGACACCAAAGCATGGATCATGACAGCTCCTGCGGAATAGATGCTTCATAAATAGCTATTTAAAAAGCTATTTCCCCAGAACACATCTCCTTTTAAGGAAGAATTTCTTTTTCCTTTTTTTAATTTTTTGTCAATGTTTACTTATTTTTGAGACAGGGACAGAGTGGAACCAAGGGAGGGGCAGAGAGAGAGGGAGACAGAATCTGAAACAGACTCCAGGCCCTGAGCTGTCAGCACAGAACCCAATGCGGGGCCTGAAGCCACGAACTGCAGGATCATGACCTGAGCTGAAGTTGGCTGCTTAACCGACTCAGCCACCCAGGCGCCCCTAAGGAAGAATTTCTTACAGAGAGGGGAAGGCCAGCTTTGTAAGGGTCCTGGGATTGTCAGGCAGCCTCAGTGGTCAAGGCAGTCCCTGTGGTTCAGACGTTACCAGGTAAGGGGCTCACACCCTTAGAATGGTTTTATTCTAATTTGGTATCTTAGTGCTTGGATTAGACCTCCTGCCCTTCATTTAAATGCCACTGACAAAATTTCTTGCTTAATGTCTTAAGAGAAATGCTTCTTTTCATAGAACCTGCAGACTTCCCAAGACCCCTGAGCAACCCTTTCCAAGTGAGTAGGGTTCAGCTCTGTGCTTTGCTTCAGGTCTAATGAGCTTCTGGTTTATTTCTTTGCTCTGTTCCCTTTTCTAACTGTCCAGAGCAAAAGATTTCCTCAAAAACTTAATGAAACCCAAATCACAGACTATGTTTTATTGATGTTTGTGCCAATGGTGGGACTGGTAGGGGGAGGGAGCAGATTCAGGGTGCTGCGGAGGGCTATGGGAATGACCTTATGGACTAGGGAGGCTGTGAGCAGTTGGAGATTCTCCTGCAGTAGTTTGGCTTTGAGAGAGATAAGCCTGGGAGTAAAATGTGACATCATCCAATGAAGCAGAGCATTGGAGATTAAGGAAATAGGAGGAGTCAGCTGGGGCCTTTCCCCTTCCTCACTCAGACTCTCCCAGAGCCTCGGAGGTTATAAGTCAGGCTCTGTGAGACGACGCTGGGGTGAGCTGTGCACAGCAGTCCTACCATGACCTCATTTCCCCACTGCTCTTGATAGAAACTACCTCTCCCCTTCCCTTCCCTTCCTCTGTGGTTTTTGTAGGTGTTGGGTGCACTCAGTGGATATGTTGCCCTCCTTCCAGCTTTACTGGAATTTAATTTTTTTCACGCTGAGGAAGGTAGCCCTTTAATGACCCATTATATCCCTCCCTTAAAGGAGAGATAACTTTTATAATTTGTTGGTTGTGAACTGGATAATAATGCGATTCTAGGTTTCACCCATAATGTTTCTTTAAAATTTTTAAGTTACAAAAAAAGTCTCATTTTGTACTTCTGCGTTGTAAACTTTTAGGAATCCAAGCAAAACAACCTGTCTTTTAATCTGTGTTGTATCTTCTAAGAATTTTTATTTTCTTTAATGCACATTGTTCCTTTTCTCTTTTTTCAAAACTGGAGATTTGCAGACAGTTGCAAGTGGTGGGGTTGGAAGGACCCTGTGGGGGAGCCAGTCTAGCTCTCTCACGTAATAGAAGAGGCGCTCTAGCTTTAGGGGGGTTGCAACTTACGTCAGGTCATAAAGCTAGTTGGTGCCAGTGTTGGAATCCTGTTTCTACTTTCTTATACTGGATTTTGAACATTGTACAACTCATGAATACTTACAAGGAAATTCACTCTTTGTCCAAAACGTGGCAATTCCCTCCCTCCCAGCATTCTCCCCACCCTGCCCATCGCCATTTATCTATAGATTTTTTTTTTGCCTATTCAGAAATTTAAAAATTAAACAAATTACATTTATTAGTGCTTTTCTTTGTTGTCTATGCATTTTTGTCATATTTAGGAATGTCTGTTATACTCCAGTTATTTTGAAAAATGTTTTCTTCTAGCGCATTTATGTATCATAGAAAGGGCTTATATAGTAGCAAACTCCTATCCCTTTATACCTCTTTTGCCTTTCTTAGTTTTCATGGCACTTGTTATTCTAGACCCACTGGGATGTATCACAAAAGGAAGGACTTTGTCCATAGTAGTATGTCAGAAATTTTCATTGTTGCAATAATTTGTTTTTTTTAAATGCACTTGGAATTTATTTTACTGTAAGGTATAAGGTAGGTCTTCAGTTCTACTTCTTCTTACCACTTTAAGTATTTCCCTTTTTTTCTTTGGCCAATTTTTTCATTAGTAGGTTCATTCTTTCCCCTTGGACTTGAAATGTCATTTTCATCTCATAATGCATACCTGAATTTAATTGGGGACTATGCCTTATAAATATCCTAGCTTCTTTAATGTGTTTTTCTCCAGTTAAGATTATTGTGTGGGTCATTATATTAAGTCCTCCTCATTTCCTTACCTTTGTGGTTGTTTTGATTGGGATTGGACCCCAGTCCTTCTGTCTCAGAGTCTAGTACTCCTGGACCAAATTAGCTTGGAATATGAAAGAAGGCATCTGAAGAATAAATAAAATCATTATCATCAGCAGGATTGGATGTCTGAATTCAGAAATAATGGAGTTGTATTTATTGAAAATATACTATCCTATTTCATTGAGTGAAAGGTAACATTAATTATAAAGCATTACTTTATGTACCATTAGAACAGTTAAAACATTGGCAAGTTAACTATGTAATGCCATCAATTGTAAGATGCATCCACTTTCAGAGATGTTAAAATGTGAATAAAAATGTGTCTTAGAATCAATGAAATAGATTAGTGGAATGTATTATAAAAACATATTAGGAAATTTTCTTGCATAATAATTTTTCTACTCTTTTTAAATGCTTTTTAAAAATCTCATTTTGTTTGTTCCTTATTACTTCTCTGTGGTGGAGGAGGACCAGTGTTTTAATTCTCATTTTATCCATAACAATAATAGCAACATGTATGCAGCAATAAACATGAGTCAGGTGATATTCTAAGCCCAAGGTCACAAAATAAATGGTAAAGTGTTTTGACCCTGAGAAATTTGGTTCCAGAGTTCATATTCTTTTAAGGTTTTTTTTTTTTTAATGTTTGTTTATCTTTGAGAGAGAGAGAGAGAAAGAGAGCGTGAGCTGGGAGGAGCAGAGAGAGGGAGACACAGAATCTGTATCAGGCTTCAGGCTCTGAGCTGTCAGCACAGAGCCCGATATGGGTCTTGAACTCACAAACCATGAGATCATGACCTGAGCTGAAGTCAGACACTTAACTGACTGAGCCACCCAGACAGCCCCAGAGTTCATGTTCTTAATCATGTAACCTGCATGTGATGAGGAACTTGAGGCCCAGAGACCTTAAAATATTTGCCAGTATCTGTCCATGGATTCTGACTCCTACACCAACATGTTCTATATGTCACCATCTGAAAACTGTAATAGCACCTTGGGTCATTAGGTTTTAAACCTTTGGTTTTCGCTTAGAGGAGTCTACTAGGCTTGGCCTGTGGTGTTCTCAGAAAGGATGATGAGTAGGGGAGGGAGCGTTCAAGCTTTTTAGACCAGAGACTTAGAAGATACATTTAAGTAATTTCTAAGTTCTCCTTCCCAATCTCATCAGTTTACAAAAACTATATACAATATAGAGGCTGGTTATTGGCTTGAAGTATATTTCTCTTATATTTTTTTGTTTTTGTTATTTCTGCCTTGACTAGAATAAAATAGCCCCAGTCAGCCACGTGTTCATCAGAACTCTGGGTTTCTTTCCTGAGGCTCTTGCTTTGTTAACCTCTGGTAGAATCACCAACAGTGTCAGCTCTCTCTGAACAGAACTTCCCACTGAATTAATGCAGAACTGAGTTCGTTGACCCTAAAAGGACAGTCCTTATAGGGCGAGAGATGCAGCTTCTCTCCCTGGAGTTAATTATGGTGATTATTTGCATGTCTGTGTCTGAAATTTCTGTGTGGAGTAGAGAAAGTGTGCTTACCTGGAATAATCTCTTCCTGAAATATCAACTCATCTAAGTTTTTGAAGTCCTTTCCCTCCATAAAGGACTCAAGGGCATGTACATGAGTGATTTGTGAGTGCTCACTTTGCTTTTGGGGGTGTGGAACATTCGAGATGGAGTGAGATGGCAACAGTTCCTTTTATATCTTTACCTGGACTTTTGGTGACAATGCCTTCTCGAATGTGGATCAGGCAGTCTTTCTCCTCATTCTGGAGAACAGCTTTCCTTTGTTTTAAGACAAGTATGGATGAACAACTTTCTCTAATACTTTTAGAGAGATAGGTGTCAGGGAGCGCCCGGTTATTCTACACTCGTCATTAAAACCCAGAACAGAAGTTGTGGGAAAGGAAGTTAGCCCTAGCTAATTCAGGCGTAATCAGCCCCTCACCCATTCCATGCATTAATCCCTCTCACAATGCCTTTTTCTCCCTATTTTGTCTTGGAGCCTAACTTACTGAGAATTTGGAAACTAACTTTTCTGAAGTGAGTGTTTTGGACCGTGTGTCATAAGTTCAGTGTCACGGCTTCTTGATTGGCCATTAAAGAAAAGAGAAATCTTCTGACTTTTACAAATGAGAATTTACTGCAGCCTCATGTGTTAAACCTTAACCAATAATTCCTAAGAAAAGCTCCCCAACCTCATTACAAAATTAAACAATTTCATATAGAGAGTTATCCATGCTACAAAATATTGCTAAAGTAACTTGTGCTTCTCTCCAGCTCTGTAATGATTTCTTAACATAACCCAAGGATGTTTGGGTACTTCTTCCACTGCTCTGTCTGGGAGCCATGTCACTGGTGCAGAGGCTGATTCCATGCTAGTAACTGGTTTGATGTGACCCCAGAGGCTATCCTCTGGAAACTGACCGCCAGGCCTCCATGGGCTGTCTGCGGGTTTTCCCAGTATTCTCTTTCTCAGCAGGGTTGTGATAAAGGAAACTATGTTGGCCTCTCTTAACAGGAGCAGTATTTACTCTCAGCTGTGATTAACAAAGCTGTGCTTCTTGAAATGGTGAATTTTTCCATTGTTTCTCTCTTATTGAGGACCCCCTGCCCTGAGATATTTTGAATTAAATAGTTGGCTCCTTAAAATGTTAATTACTGTTATTTTTTGGAGAATCCACTATCAGGATTCAGTTTCCTTTGAAACATTGCAAGTACTAAACATACATTGCCTATGAGAAAGAATGACATATGGCCGTTTGTAGGAAAGTGGATGGACTTGGAGGGTGTCATGCTAAGCGAAATAAGTCAGGCAGAGAAGGACAGATACCATATGTTTGCACTCATAGGTCTAACAGAAGAACAGGAGAAACCTAATGGAGGACCAGGGGGAGGGGAAGAGCGAAAGAGAGTTGGGGAGAGAGAGGGACGCAAAACTTGAGAGACTATTAAATGCTGAAAATGAACTGAGGGTTGAAGGGGAAGGGAGAGGGGGGAAAAGAGTTGGTGGTGATGGAGGAGGGCACTTGTGGGGAAGAGCACTGGGTGTTGTATGGAAACCAATTTGACAATAAACTATTTTTTAAAAAGTGACAGTAAACATACATTGCCTCTATGTGTTCAGCAATGATCATTCTAATATGGTCAGTTGTTATTGTGGCTCTGGAGCTTTGTTAGGGTCTTGCAGAACTCTCTGGAATGTGTAGATGTTTACTATAATTGCAGCCTATGGCTTGGCTTCTGCTATACATTTATAGCAGAGGCTAACTGTATTGGTTTGTTGTATATTTGGGCAACAGTTGAAGGAGCCAGTATTAACTAGTAGATAGGAGTTGGGTTTTGGGCACAGACTGTGTAGGTTAAATCCCTGCTTCCCACTTACAATCTCTGTAGTTTGGGGCAAGTACCTTAACTTCTCCAAGTTTTGTTGTCTTATTTGTAAAATAGGAAAATGAAAATACAGGTCTACATTTGTTTATTTAAAAATTTGGGGGCTAGAGGTATTTTGCAATTCAGATTATTTGATATCTTAAAAAAGGTAACTAGTATATATGCTCTGTTTCACATTAACCCCCAGCAAGAGCAAGGCCTGGGTGGTATTCTGTAACCTATTAATATTTCTGGAGCAAAATGTATAACTATTTACACTAAATAAAGATTAGGACTAGGCTAATAGCAATTAAAAGTCAATTCAGATCTTATCGTCAAGTGAGTTTGTGGCAAATTTATGAAAAAACTAGATAGTTTTCATGGGTTTTCGGATTTGGGAATTGTATATAAAGGACAGTAAATTTGTACTTAAAGTTATTATTTTTAAATAAACTATGTGTAAAATACTTATTGCAGTGGTTTCTAGCACTGAGATTTTAATCCTCTTGCTAGAATCCACTTCCTTAATGTTAGTTTGTCTCTGAGCATTCTGGCTGGTCATTTTGTCCTTGGGTCACCCTGTAAATATGTGTTGTTTCCAA
Organism: Suricata suricatta; assembly: GCF_006229205.1. NCBI lineage: Eukaryota > Metazoa > Chordata > Mammalia > Carnivora > Herpestidae > Suricata > Suricata suricatta. The sequence continues at coordinate 111,815,029 of NC_043703.1, read as the reverse complement.
GTACAGTAAAACCATGGATTGCAAGTAACTTGTTCTGTGAGTGTTCTGAAAAACAAGTAAATATTTCTAATGAATTTTAACTTGATAAATGATCAATGTCTTGCAATACAAGTAGTGCATGACGCCGAATGTCACATGATCACAGCCAAACCAATAGCTCTGTCTCTTTCTGTGGGATTGTGGGGGATAGTCAATGAAATGTCACATATCTGTGAAATCCTCAAAGGGAGGCAAAAATAATGTCATTGGATAGGTTCCTTGTTAAAGTTGCGTAAAAGAAAAAGATTCCATTGAGCCAAGAGATAGCAGTGATTTTGTTAGTGAGAGTGAAAGACATCCTACACAAAAACCCTCCTCTCTCTTATCTCCCTGACACCAGCCATGAAGGTTTTCAAAGGTAAGTCGGGTTAATATGTTTATTTTTCTTCATATTTTATATTATCTTGATTATTTTGCATTGTATTACAGTATTGTAATCCTTTTTATATGAATAGTTTTGGATTGTGGAATGAATCATCTGAGTTTCCATTATTTCTTATGGGGAAATTCACTTTAATATTCAAGTGCTTTGGATTACAAGCATGTTTCCAGAATGAATTATGCTTACAAACCAAGATTTTACTGTATACCTAGATGAGAATACTTTTACTAGCTCTGCCTCTTAAGATGTTTTTTCTGTTCCACTAGTTCTAGAGAACAGCAGACCCATCGATTCAATATGGGAGTCAGTAGCCATGTATGGCTATTAAGCACTTGAAATTTGGCCAGTGTGATTGAGAAACTGAATTTTAAATTTCATTTTATTTTAATTAATTAAAGTAAAATAGCCACGTGGGAGTAATGGCCACCACATACTGTGCAGTGCAGGTCTAAAGAGACCTGGGCATGGGGTTTAATGCTAAGGTGACCTTGTCCCTTCTATGCAGAATTCTTTATCCTTAAGCTGCTATAGCTGATGAGGAACTGCTCCTTCATTTGTTTGTTTCTCAAGTAGTTTACAAGTAGCTGCTATAGATCAAAGTCTGTGTTAGGCACTGGGGATTCAAGGGTTTTGCACTAAAGGAGGACACACACGTTTAAAGCATACATTTGTGAGCCTGTGAAGGTAAACATTTAAAAACATGAACACACTCTAATGCATCCAGTGATAGAGCTGCTGGACACACAGCCAGCCTGGTAGAGGGTCAGAGGAGAATTTCTTGATAAGGAAGTGTTTAACTTCTCATACAAGTAGAAGTTAGTCAAGGGCAATGCACTAAGGGAAGAAGGCATTATAGGTGAGCATGAGAAGAGACGTGGAAATGAAAACCAATGTGGTATTGGGCAGCTATCCTTTGTTGATATGGCTGGAGTGGCTGAGGATGGGGCTGGTGGTCAGTACATGGAAGGCCTTGTATGCGGCTGAGTTCTGAGAGGCAATACTTTGAGCCTAGGTAAACTTGAAAAATGGAGGTTCACTCTTTCACAGTTTTGATCAGGAAAACAAAATCTATGCTATGTACTTCAAGATGGAGAAGGTTTCATGCTGGGGATAGGAGTCCTATATAATGATTAGGTCTGGAGAACAAAGTTGAGGCCACTTTGAAGAAATTCATAAGTTCAGGGATTGCAGGAAGATACTAACAATCATCTTGGCTGTCTGTAGCCCTGAAAGCCATAGGCAAGAGTCCACATTGGCTGTCTGCTCTCTTCTAATGCCTCTGTGCCTTGCTGTAGCTGGATTACTTCTCTTCTGCCTTATAAATCTTATGTTTTTTTCAGTGGTGGAATTTAGCAAAGAAATCTGTGAATTGTAGTTTCTAGGTTTTCCACTCCTGAAGCACAGGGAAGGGCTTAGATGAGCAGGACAGCGCTGGATAGTAATAAATTGTATAAGATAAAACCATTTTCTGAAGTGCCTAAACTAATAATGTTGCCTGTAGGTAAGTTGACCACAGAATTTACCATCTAAACCAGGTCATTTTTGAAAATGAAAGGACTATAAACTTTATTGATGGGTATTGGTTGATATACAGAAGTATAATCTGTGACTGTCTCAGGCAAATAGAAATATGTGGTTACCTCAAATTAGGGCATCATTAAAAATATGAAATTTAAAAACTTTTTAAAAATGTTTTTATTCTTTTTTGAGAGAGAGAGAGAGAGAGAGAGAGACAGCATGAGCAGGGGAGGGTCAGAGAGAGAGGGAGACACAGATTCTGAAGATAGGCTCCAGACTCTGAGCTACCTGTCAGAACAGAGCCTGACATGGGACCCGAACCCACGAACCATGAGATCATGACCTGAGCCAAAGTCAGACGCTTAACCGACTGAGCCACTCAGGCACCCCCAAAAATATGTAATTTTTTTAAGCGAGCGGAAATAGAAGAGACAACAAGGAAAAAATATGGGTAATTGTTGAATCTGGGTAATAGGTACATAAGGCTTCATTATTACTGTTCTGTCTACTTTTGTGTGTGCTTGAAATTTTCATAATAAAAGTTCAATAAGGAAAGTACCTGAAATCTAGATTTAATTGATTCATATATATGTGAATAAATATATACACAAGTATATATATACACATATACATATATATGTATGCATGTATATATATACATATATATGTATGTGTGTATATATATACATATGAATATGTATATGTATGTGTGTATATATATACATATTCATATGTATAGTTAATTGTTAGTATAACCTATTCAGATGATGGTGTTTTAAAAAAAATAATATGTGTGATCCTTTAGGACCTCTGAGAGTAAAGTTTTATAACGAGAAAGGGGAGTGGGGCTTTGGGTTTGGGTTTTGGGGCTGCTGGACAATGCATCTCAATTCTGCTTAAAGTTGATCAGTAGGTCTTTGGGAGTGGCTTTGATAATTAGTCCAGAAACTAGAATTGCAATAGAGTTAGCCCCTGAGTTGATTTAACATAGTCCCTGGTGTCTAGAAAGTGCTCGGTAAAGACTCTTCAGTCAACAAAGTAAGAATACTGCTGTGTTCTCCTTTTGCAGGAAGTAAGTTTAAACTCAGATGACAGCTGGCAAGGCTAGGATAAATCTGGAAAGATAGCTATCTTGATGTCAGGGACCATGGCTGGTGTTTGAAACACGAAGAGGTTGATTGCATCATGCTCACTTGATTTTGTAGTTTATCCAGTTGAGCTCTTAACTCTACTTTTGAAAAAATAAATTTATTATGAGTTCAGTGGAGCCCTAGCTATTGTTTCTCCAGCATGGAAGCAGATGTGTCTTTGGAGCATGCTGATTTGGAGGACCCACCAAACATCCCAAGGAACTAAATGTGAAATGAGCAGGGAATGTTGGCTCCCCTCTCAATGACGCTTTGTGATCTAAGAGGTGTTTTCCATTTTCAACAATGTGCTGCAGAATGGTCTGTAACAGTCTGTTGCAATTTTCTCCCCAAATCTCCCACATTTCTGCCAATAGTGAATTAGACTGTCATTAACTTCGCAGATGTGCTTTGATCCCTACACGGCTTGTCTCCTGGCGGGGAGACATCTGAACCGTTGATGCGGATTTTCTAAACCTGGAGGATAAAGCACAACACAGTGCAGAGAACGTGGGCGAGGAGCCTGGAGCCCTGGGTTTGACTTGCATCTCTGTTACTAATTAACTGTGTCATCTTGGGTGAGGCTCTAAACTTCTCATTGTCTCAGTTCTCCTATCTGTTAAATGAGAGGATTGGATGGATCGCTACATTTCTTTCAGATTCTCTGATAGTGAATGGGAAAACTCTTCAGGTTTAGAGACAGATGCTATCTTGTCACTGGGATTTGGTTGTCTGAATTTACAATCCATGGTGCTTTTTGGGATAACGATTGATCCTGTTGGGTTACTAGCTCACTGGTCCCCAGTATGCTGCCTGTCAAAGGGTGCACAAGCTGTCTTGGCTTGATGATGGATCTTTTGGGGGCATCTCTGTTCTTCAGAGACCTCGTTGCTTAAAGAATGAAAAATAGAATAAAGATTGTACATTTCTGAGCTGATAAAGCGCTTAGTGATCCTCTAGGGACTTCTAGTCTAAACCTTGATGTACAGAGTAGGAGCCCAATGCCCAGAGAGGGTAATCACTTGCCAAAGGCTATATTGGACCCCACTCCAATTTGCCTGCTATTAGGCCATAATCCCACTACTCAGGCTTGTCAGAAGCCCAGATGTAGTCAATAGAAAGATCCTTGGTGATTTTAATTTCACCATCGACCACAACAAGATCATAATATATTAAGTTGGAGTGCAGGTGCTGCTTCAGGCTCAGGGAAAGGTATGGCAGTAGATTTGGAAGCCTTGGCAGAAGGTTCTGGTTTCACTGTGTGCAAAGCCAGGCAACTCACTTACTTCTATGAACCTTAGTCTCCTCATCTGCCAAATGGTGATGGCAATAACACCTTTACTGCCTACCTATCAGACCTTTCATGCAGAGCTCATGGATATGATGGGACAACTCTGATGATTAAATAGATTTAAATAAAGGATAATAAAACAAAATAACAAGCGCCTGTTGAATATTTTGGACATGCCAGGCAATGTTTATGCTTTAAAGTACATTTGCTGATTCAGTCCTGAAATAATTCCACTAGGCAAGTGTTACAATGTAAGGTTTTTCCCCCGCTTTTTAAAAAATAAATTTAAAACAACTAGGATTGTCGAGCTAATGAAGAAAAGTACTGGCATTTACACAAAGACAGTCCAGGCATATACAGTGAACCACATACTAGAATGACTTAGCTTGAGCTCTCAGTTGTCCCATGAACTCAACAACCATCTCCCGACTACTATATATACTATTCTGAACAATGCTGGATGAAATCTTTGTATGGCTGGTGCCAATCCAAGCAACCCATCCCAAGACAGGTGATGAGCACAGCACTGTGCTCACAGTGCCTGTTCTGCCCCAGAACCAGGGGTGTGGATGACTGGTTTGGAAAATGATGGTTGTTGAAACCAGCTCCCAGCTATTCACACCTCCACCCACCTCTGCTCACACACCCACTCAGCACCCTCCTCCTCCCCTCAGCAAATAATCAGTATCTCTCATGAATAGCCAGAGACTTAGCTGGGAAGGAGAGGTCAAATCATGAGCCTTCTCTGTTCTTCTGGAGCAGTCATGTGTGGGGTCAGTTCTTAGGCAAAGGAAGGCATATCTGCATCTCCAGCTTGTTTTTCTGTATCTCTGTCTACCTACTACCTACCTATCTACCTACCTACCTTGTTCTAAGCAACTTTGAATTATACTCTTAAGGGGCTCATTTCAGAGGTTTTGATTTCCAGTTATTCCCTCCTGACCCACGAATTTAGGCAATAAATTACAACAAGGAGTCAATAAAGTGTATGTTTTAGTGTGGTTCGAGGGAGAGGATAGAGAATTCACAATTGGCCACTGATGGACAGGGCATTTTCTCCAGGAGGGGTAACAGCTTCCGATACTTCCTTCCTTTGGTATATACTTTGAAATGCTAGGAAAAAGTATGCAAAGAAAATGGAGTTCTTTAGACAAATACTCCTAAACTTTAAATTTAACTAAACTTTCTAACCATATGAGAGAGAAAATATCTGAAGTGTTTATGACAGATAAACCTATGTGTATGTATTGTGTATATGTATGCATATACATAATGTATACACATAGCTACACATATATAACAGGCATGTGTAGTTATGTTAATTTTTTATTTAAAACATCTAAAACATTAACCTATTGATAATTTTCTAATTATAAAAATAATGCATACTTTGAAAATATAGAATAACAATAGAAAAAAAATCATCCCTTCACCTGAAAGTAGCCATTGTAAAGATTTTTTAAAAATTTATTTATTTTGAGAGACAGAGCATGTGTGCACAAGTGTGGGGGAGGGGCAGAGAAAGAGGGAGAGAGAGAATCCCAAGTGGGCTCCATGATGACAGTACAGAGCCAGACAAGGGACTCAGTCCTACCAACCATGAGATTATGACATGAGTCAAAATCAAGAGTTAGACACTTAACCAACTGAGCTACGTAGGTGTTCTGCCACTGTAAAGATTTTGAGATCGGATTTATCTATCTATCTATCTATCTATCTATCTATCTATTTATTTATTTATTTATTTATTTGAGGAGGGGCAGAGAGTGAATCTTAAGCAGGCTCTACACTTGACTGGGCAACCCAGGTGCTCCTCTCTTGCTTTTGAATCAAAAGAAAGCATATGCATAATTTAAAAAGTCAAATAGTCTTACAAAAAGGCAGCAGACCCTTTGCTCTAGGCCTATTTTCAAGTCAGGTTTCCCAGAGGAAACGTTTTTCAACTGTTTTGGCTGTCACTGCTGGTATTTATTACCAGATTTATATCTGATACTTTATGTGCTATTTTTTTTTCAAATTTGTAAAATCTTTATTTATTTATTTTTAATAGTTTATTGTCAAATTGGTTTCCATATAACACCCATTGCTCTTCCCCACAAGTGCCCTCCTCCATTACCATCATCTCCCTTCCCCCTCCCCTCCCCCTACAACCCTCCGTTTGTTTTCAGCATTCAGTAGTTTCTCAGGTTTTGTGGTCCTTCTCCCCAACTCTCTTTCCCCCTTCCCCTCCTCATGGTCCTCCATTAGATTTCTCCTGTTCTGTTAGACCTATGAGTGCAACATATGGTATCTGTCCTTCTCCGCCTGACTTATTTTGCTTAGCATGACACCCTGGAGGTCCATTCACTTTGCTACAAAGGCCATATTTCATTATTTCTCATTGCCATGTAATACTCTATCGTGTGTGTGTATATATATATATATATATATATACACACACACACACACACACACAATCTTCTTGATCCATTCATCAGTTGATGGATACTTAGGCTCTTTCCGTGATTTGGCTATTGTTGAAAGTGCTGCTATGAACATTGGGGTACATGTGCTCCTATGCATCAGCACTTCTGTATCCCTTGGGTTAATCCCTAGCAGTGCTATTGCTGGGTCATAGGGGAGT
>NC_043703.1:111806073-111807949 GCF_006229205.1 Suricata suricatta | reverse complement strand
ATGAACATTGGGGTACATGTGCTCCTATGCATCAGCACTTCTGTATCCCTTGGGTTAATCCCTAGCAGTGCTATTGCTGGGTCATAGGGGAGTTCTATGAATAGTTTTTTGAGGAACCTCCACACTGTTTTCCAGAATGGCTGCACCAGTTTACATTCCCACCAACAGTGTAGGAGGGTGCCCATTTCTCCACATCCACACCAGCATCTATAGTCTCTTGATTTGTTCATTTTAGCCACTCTGACTGGCGTGAGGTGGTATCTCAGTGAGGTTTTGATTTGTATTTCCCTGATGATGAGTGATGCTGAGCATCGTTTCATGTGCCTGTCGGCCATCTGGATGTCCTCTTTGAAGAAGTGTCTGTTCATGTCTTCTGCCCATTTCTTCACTGGATTATTCATTTTCCGGGTGTGGAATTTGGAGAGTTCCTTGTAGATTTTCAATAATAGCCCTTTATCTGATATGTCATTTGCTACTGTCTTTTCCCATTCCGTAGGTTGCCTATTAGTTTACTTTATTGTTTCCTTTGCAGTGCAGAAGCTTTTTATCTTGATGAAGTCCCAATAGTTTGTTTTTGCTTTAATTTCCTTTGCCTTTGGGGAGGTGTCGAGTAGGAAATTGCTGCAGTTGAGGTTAAGGAGGCTGTTTCCTACTTTCTCCTCGATGGTTTTGATGGTTTCCTATCTCATGTTCAGGTCCGTCAGCCATTTTGAGTTTGTTTTTGTGTATGGTGTAAGAAAGTGGTCTAGTTTCCTTCTTCTGCATGTTGCTGTCCAGTTCTCCCAGCACCACCTGCTAAAGAGGCTGTCTTTTTTTCCATTGGATACTCTTTCCTGCTTTGTGAAAAATTAATTGGCCATACACTTGTGGGACCAGTTCTGGGTTCTCTATTCTATTCCATTGGTCTATGTGTCTGTTTTTGTGCCAATACCATACTGTCTTGATGATGACAGCTTTGTAGTAGAGGCTAAAGTCTGGGATTGTGATGCCTCTTGTTTTGGTTTTCTTCTTCAATATTACTTTATCTATTCAGGGTTTTTTGTGGTTCCATATGAATTTTAGGATAGTGTGTTCTAGCTTTGAGAAGGATGCTGTTGTGATTTTGTTGGGATTGCATTGAATATGTAGATTGCTTGGGGTAATAATGACATTTTCACAATGTTTATTCTTCTGATCCATGGGCACAGAATGTTTTTCCATTTCTTTGTGCCTTCTTCAATTTCTTTCATAAGTTTTTTACAGTTTTCATCATATAGGTCTTTTACACCTTTGGTTAGGTTTATTCCTAGGTATTTTATGGTTTTGGGTACAATTGTGAATGGGATCAGTTTCTTGATTTCTCTTTCTGTTGCTTCATTTTTGGTGTATAAAAATGCAAACGATTTCTGTACATTGATTTTGTACCCTGCAACTTTACTGATTTCATTGACCAGTTCTAGAAGGCTTCTGGTGGAGTCTGCGGATTTTCCATGTAGAGTATCATGTCATCTGCAAAAAGGGAAAGTTTGACTTCTTCCTTGCCAATTCTGATGCCTTTTAATTACTTTTGTTATCTGATTGCTGATGCTAGGACTTCCAGCACTGTGTTAAACAGCAGTGGTGAGAGTGGACACCCCTGACATGTTCCTGATCTCAGGGGGAAAGCTCTCAGTTTTTCCCCATTGAGGATGATATTAGCTGTGGGCTTTTCATAAATGGCTTTTATAATGTTTAGGTAAGTTCCTTCTATTCTGACTTTCTCAAGGGTTTTTTATTAAGAAAGGGTGCTGTATTTTGTCAAATGCTTTTTCTGCATCTATTAATAGGATCATATGGTTTTTATCTTTTCTTTTGTTAATGTGATATATCACATTGATGGATTTGCAAATATTGAACC
>NC_043703.1:111747046-111805973 GCF_006229205.1 Suricata suricatta | reverse complement strand
AGGTAAGTTCCTTCTATTCTGACTTTCTCAAGGGTTTTTTATTAAGAAAGGGTGCTGTATTTTGTCAAATGCTTTTTCTGCATCTATTAATAGGATCATATGGTTTTTATCTTTTCTTTTGTTAATGTGATATATCACATTGATGGATTTGCAAATATTGAACCAGCCCTTTAACCCAGGAATGAATCCCACTTGATCATGGTGGATAATTTTTTTATATGCTGTTGAATTTGATTTGCCAGTATCTTTTTGAGTATTTTTGCATCTGTATTCATTAAGGATATTGGTCTGTATTTCTCTTTTTTTGCTGGGTTTCTGTCTGGTTTGGGTATCAAGGTGATGCTGGCTTCGTAGAATGAGTTTGGAAGTTTTCCTTCTATTTCTATTTTTTGGAATAGTTTGAGAAGGATGGGTATTAACTCTGCTTTAAATGTCTGGTCAAATTCCCTTGGGAATCTATCTGCCCTGGGCTCTTATTCATTGGGAGATTTTTGATAACAGATTCAATTTCTTCACTGGTTATTGGTCTATTTATGCTCTCTATCTCTTCTCGTTTGAATTTTGGTAGTGCATGTGTGTTTAGGAATTTGTCCGTTTCTTCTAGGTTGTCCAGTTTGTTGGTAATTTTTCATAGTAATCTCTAATGATTGCTTGTATTTCTAAGGGACTGGTTGTAATATATCCATATTCCTTCATGATTTTGTCTATTTGGTTGTACTCTCTTTTCTTTCTAGAGAGCCTGGCTAGAGGTTTATCAATTTTGTTTATTTTTTCAAAGAACCAACTCTTCGTTTCATTGATCTGCTCAACTGTTTTTTGGATTCTATATTGTTTATTTCTGCCATGACCTTTATTATTTCTTTTCTTCTGTTGGGTTTGGGGTGCTCTTGCTGCTCCCCTTCTAGTTCCATTAGGTGCTCGGTTAGATTTTGAATTTGAGCTCTTTCTAGTTTGTTGAAATAGGCCTGGATTGCAATATACTTTTCTCTTAGGACTGCCTTTGCTGTGTCCCAGAGAGTTTGGATTGTTGTATTTTCACTTTCATTGGTTTCCATATATTTTTTAATTTCTTCTCTAATTGCCTGATTGGCCCAATCATTCTTTAGTAGGGTGATTTTTAACCTCTACATTTTTGGAGGTTTTCCAGAATTTTTCCTGTGGTTAATTTCAAGTTTCATAGCATTGTGATCTGAAAGTGTGCATGGTATGATCTCTATTCGTTTATATTTATCGAGGGCTGCTTTATCCCCCAGTATGTGATATATCTTGAAGAATGTGCCATGTGCACTCGAAAGGACAGTGAATTTCCTAACTTCAGGATGCAGAGTTCTAAATATATCTATCAACTCCACCTGTTTCAATGTGTCATTCAGGTCCACATTTCTTTAGTGATTTTCTCTCTGGTTGATCTATCCATTGCTCTCAGTGGAGTATTAAAGTCTCCTGCAATTAGCACATTCTTATCAATAAGATTGTTTCTGTCTGTGATTAGTTGTTTAATGTATTTGGGCACTCCCGAATTTGGCACATAGATGTTTATAATTGTTAGCTCTTCCTGATGGAGAGACCCTTTAATTATTATATAATGTCCTTCTTCATCTTTTGATACTGCCTTTACTTTAAAATCCAATTTGTCTGATATAAGTATGGCTACTCGGGCTTTCTTTTGGCTTCCAGTCATATGATAGATATTTATCTATCCCTTAACTTTCAATCTGAATGTGTCTTCAGGTCTAAAATGAGCCTCTTGTAGACAGCAAATAGATGTTTTTGTTGTTGTTGTTGTTGTTGTTGTTGTTTTATCCATTCTGCTACCCTGGTTGGAGCATTCAGTCCATTTACATTCAGTGTTATTATTGAAAAATGTGGGTTTAGAGTCATTGTGTTCTCCATAGAATACATGTTTATCGTGGTGTCTCTGGCACCTTGTATCCTTTGCAACATTTCCCTCATAGAGTCCCTCTTAGGATATCTTGTAGGGCTGGTTTGGTGGTCTTGCATTCTTTCAATTTTTGTTTATTTAGGAACTTTTTATCTCTCCTGTTTTGAATGACAGGTTTGCTGGATAAAGAATTCTTGGCTGCATATTTTTTCTGTTCATCACGTTGAAGATTTTCTGCCATTCCTTCCTGGCCTGCTAAGTTTCATTAGATAGGTCTGCAACCGTTCTGATAGGTTTCCGTTTGTATGTGAGGGCCCTTTTATCCTTAGCTGCTTTCAGAATTCTCTTTATCATTATATTTTGCCAGTTTCACTATGATAAGTCCTGCTAAAGGTCAATTCAATTTACATCTTACATTCTTTGTGCCTCTTGAATTTGAATGTCTATTTCTTTCCCCAGATTCAGGAAATTCTCAGTTATAATTTGGTCTAGTACCCCTTCTGGACCTCTCTCTCTTCCTTCCTCTTCAGGAATTCCTATGATATGGATGTTGTTCCATATCATTGTATCACTCAGGTCTCGAATTCTCCTTTTGTGCTCCTGGATCAATTTATCTCTCTTTTTTCTTCAGCTTCCTCTTTTGCTATTACTGTGTCTTCTAATTCACCTATTTTTCTCTCTGCCTCTTCAATCCATGAGATTGCTGCCTCCATTTTATTATTCACCTCATTTGTAGCCTCTTTTAACTCATCACAGCTATTTTGAAAGTCCCTAGTCATTGTACCAATAGCTTCTCTGATGCTGTTTTCAAGCCCAGTGATTAATTTTATGACAATTGTTCTAAATTCTTGTCCAGTTATATTGCTTTGATATGTTTTGAGCAGTTCTGTGGCTGTGACTTCTTCCTGGAGTTTCTGTAGGGGAGAGTTCTTTCATTTTATCATTTTGGTAGGTTTCTGTCTTGTCTGTTTTGAACGGTCATTGTGCACTGTGCACCTGTTAGTATTGCTCTGTTAAAGGAGGCTTCTTGACTGTCCAGTGCCTGTCGTTTCAGGAAGTGTTCTTTTAATGGTGTCAGTTTCTCTTGTTGTGCCTTTGATTATTGTATTTCCCTACTTAGCAGTATTAGGGACTCTCTGTCATGCGTACTTTGGCTTGTTTCTTGGGGTAGCCCTGAAAAGGAAAACAGATAGACAAACATACAGGGAATCGAAGCACCCAAGCTCACAGACCAATCAAACAAACAAAAAGATTAAAAGGGGGGAGGAAGAAAAAAATAGGAAGGGAGAGGAAAGAGAAGAGAAGAAGAGAACAAAAAATAAAGGGGGGCAGAGACAACAAAGGACAATGGACAGTCTAAAATCATATAACCAGTCGAGGGGAGAGATCAACATGGGAAAAGGGAGAATATGTCTGAATGTTAAGGGAAAAAAAAGAGGGAGAAAGGAAAAAGGAAAATAAATAGTAAAAATTAAAAAAAGAAAAAGAGTAAAAGAAGTAATAATAAAGAATAAGTACAAAAAAAGCAGCAGCTCCCCCTTGCAGATAGGCATGTAGGTAGGTCTTGGGGGCTGCTCTCAGAGGCCCTGCCTTGGTGATTGCGGAGACTCGAATGGTGGCGCCCCAAGTTCCGCTGGAACTAAGTGCTGTAAGCCACTCTTATGAGTCTGATCTTGTTGTGTCGCAGCTGAGCCAACCTGTATTTTCCAGGCCCGCCTTGCTTCAAAATTCCAGTCCATGCACTTTTGTGCTACCACAAATGAGATGTACTCACTTTGGCGGCTGACATTTTAGCTGGGATTTCGTAGGGGGAGCGAGCAGTTTCTCTTGGTGCCTGCCAGGATTTGCGCTGCTGCTGCCGGAAATGAGGTGTGTGCTCCTGCAGCCGCAGTGGAAGTGTGCACCCTTGCAGTAGCCGCCGCCGCTGCCAACTCACTGCGGGGATCGCGTGGGGGAGGGAGCAGTTTCTCTTGGTACAGGCCGGGATTTGTGCTGCTGCTGTCACCAGACACTAGGTGCGTGCTCCCGCTGCCACAGTCGAAGTGCGTGCCCCTGCAGCAGCTGCTGCCACTGCCAACTCCCTGCTGGGATATTGCAGGGTGGGGGCTGTTTTTTCCTTGTGCCACCCGGGCTCAGGATTCGCTCTGCCCAGCAGTTATATATGGAGTGAGAGTTTTTTGCTCCGTCTGGGGTTAAGTTCTTTATCTCTTCTCTAGAGACAGTACCATGAGCGTGTTCAGTTTCTCTTTCTCTTCCCGTTGTCTCTCAGGGGCTCCACGTGCTTTCCCTGTGTTGAGCTGGGGCTCTCACCTCCCCTGCACCTCTTGGGCTGGCCAGTTTTCCAATCTCCCTAGTTCGCACTCACTCACTCAGGCAACTTTGAGGTTTTCTTCCTTCTGGCGTCCGTATTTTCTCCTTCCACTCTTGCAGATAAGAGTAATGTCCTTCTCAGTTCAATAGATGGGGTGGACGAAGTTTACAGAGTTTCCTTCTCTGTCATCTTGCCTCCTCCCTCCCATCTTTATTTATTTTTGAGGGAGAGAGAGACAGACTGCAAGCAGGGGGAGGAACAGAGACACACAGAATCTTAAGCAGGCGCCAAACTGTCAGCACAGAGTCCAATGCAGGTCTTGGACCCACAAACCGCGGTTCATAACATGAGCTGAAGTTGGATGCTTAATTGACTGAGACACCCAGGTGTCCCTATGTGCTATTTTTGACTTACCAAATGTAGAAATGAGCTGTTAACTTCCTACTAATCTAACCATTTGGGATTTTAAGAGGCCCTCTGCCCTTTCATACACATTCACACACTTTCTCTCCAACTAGGACCTTTTGTTGTAAATCAAGATTTACTTATAAATACTAAAATTCTGAGTTCAATTCCAATATGTGTGTGTGTGTCTGTGCACGCACACATGGGTGGGAAGGTTTCCCCACACCACCAAGCAATTCTCCCACACCAGACCAAATAATAATAGAGAAGTTCTAGGAGTCTAACTTGACCTATTAAAAAAGTTACATTCTCTGTTCAATGCTAAGAGTCTTCCTTTCCTTTCTTAGCTCTGCAGAGTAAATTGACTTCTGAGAAATTCTGAGGAAAATGCAGCAGATCTGATGTGATGGTAAGTACATGCAACTAGACCCCAAGATTCTTTCTTCTATGAGCAGTTTTCCATTAAGAACTTCTTGTTTCTTCTGCATTTCCATAACGTTTTAACTAGTGAGACCATTTTTAATATAATCCATTTAAGTTTATTTTTGGACTAGTTCTTTACCTCAGAGAAGTCCTTCCCAAGGAATAGGAGCTTGGGCAGGGCAAGGGAGCAGTGCATTTGTAGATTAAAGCTAACACCACTTGGTCTTCACAAATCCTTACATCTTAGTTACTGAGTAATATGGTGGTTCTTTCACTTGCTTACTTCTGTTTAATTAATCTCTATATCCTCAGTGCTAGGGATATAATAGGTACTCAGTGAATGCTTAGTGAATTAATATGTACATAAGATACATCCTGGAAAGGTAAATGAATTTGATAAATGAAATACTTGTTGAAAAAGAACCCATATCATAATTTCAACCTTGTTTTGTCTTCATCTCTGATATCTTTTTATGTCAGAATAGCTCCTACTTCCCAAATATTCCCTGTGCTCCCCTGTGCTTCTCAGCTTCTCTTGCTTTAATGTGAAGGCAGATGAGTAGTTCTATCCAGTAGGATATGAGCATAGTGATAGGTATCCCTTCTTATCTGAGATGATTATGACCTGGTGTTAATTCTTTATGTCCTCTCTCCTGAACTAGCAGAGGGGGAAGGGTGAGAACAAAGAAGACTGAGATGGGAGAATGGTCCTACAGAAACAGCTAGGTCCCTTGAGGCACTGGAGGAGAAGCAAGGAGAGAACTGCCTCACTTGCCTCAAATAGGGATGTAAGGGAGAAACCATGAAGATTTCAGGGCTTATTTTTCATTACAGTGGTGCTTAGTCAACCCTAACTAATAAATATTTCCCTTGGTTGGTTTTTTCTTATGAGCGAGTCTGAAGGAAAATATGACTAATACCTCTTTCTCAAACTTAAGAATGTATAGAATCCTAGAAAAAAAGGAAAATAAAAGTCTCTTGGGCCATTTTATTTAATAATTGTTTTAGGTAAGTACATACCTGGAATTAAAGGAAAATTCTTTATGCTTGTAGCTTTTCTTTAACTCTAACATCAAAATTAAAGAAAAATCGTGTAGCTAGGCCAAGTCACTACAATTTGTGATTGGTAATATTTTATTGAAATAAAATAGTGTGCATTTTGTTTAGTTGTTGAAAAATGCAGTGTCAACATCAATTCTGTATTTTATTCATTTCTCTATTTTGATATCAGTGACTCAATGCAGAGAATGCCTCATTGCATAAAAATTATGTAGAAAATTGCTTTATAAACTTCAGGCCCTTGTTTGCTAGTTCAGGATATTTGGACCTTTCTTCTAGGCCAAACTCTACATGGAGCAGTCCTTAAAAGAACATTTCAGGGGCACCTGGGTGGCTCAGTCGGTTAAGCCTCCGACTTCAGCTCAGGTCAGATCTCACATTCGTGGGTTTGAGCCCTGCGTCAGGCTCTGTGCTGACAGCTAGCTCAGAGCCTGGAGCCTGCTTCCGGTTCTGTGTCTCCTTCTCTCTCTGCCCCTCCCCCTCTCATGCTCTGTCTCTCTCTGTATCAAAAATAAGTAAAACATTAAAAAAAATTTAAAAAAAAGAACATTTCAGTGAGGTGTTTCCTATTCTATTAGCGGTCTCATTCACTAGAAGGAAAGATTAGTATTGCATTGTTAGTTAAACTTCCATTAAGTGGATAAGTAATCCAATCATTACTTGAATTAGGACAGAGAAAGTATTTGTTGTGCATTTCTAAATGATTTGGAGAGGTCAGGGTCCACCCAGTGCCTCTCCTTACAGTGGGCTTGTCCATATTGCCAGGGCATATTTCTTCTGAGTTAGGTGTGCCTGACTATCTTGCCAGTAAAAGAGAACGAAATCTTAAAATTTTCAGGGATAGTTATTTTGGACCTTTGAGAATATGTCCAGAGAACTAAATGTTTACTAACCTCTCATTAGTACCAGAGTTGAATTTGGGCTTTTAGAATCAGACAAACCTAGATTTGAATATCGAGTTAGTCTTAAAACCTGTTGAGCAAATTATTTACCCTGCCTGAGTCCCTTTTTATTTATTGTAACATGGCCATGATACCTATTACACAATATTGTGATGATTAAGTGAAACATACATGCTCAGTACATGGCATATGATGTCATTCAATAAATGGAAGCTATAATTACAACTTTCCTCATTAATTAGTTTGGTTAATTTTCTTCTGAGTATATCTAGGTGGCTCAATCTTCTCTCCATTTTGTTTTCATACTCTAACATCTTCAGGTGGTTCCTAAGGCTTGTAGAAAAAAGGAGATTCTCATCTACGGAGTATTAAACTTAAAAATTAACCTGCTTATGTTTTGGTACATAATCTCCTGGCCAGCTGCATCAGTCTTTGGTAGACTAGTAAAACTGGAAATTACATAGAAGCATAAGATTGAAGAATATAGGCCTGTTGGGAGTCTGCTTTCTTCTTACTGAAGTACAGAAATGTATATACTGTATTTTTTCTCTCCCTTTTTTGGGGGGCATGTAGCTCACTGTGGCAATCTACACTTGACATTTTCCTCTTCTGTCATTAGCATATCTTTGTTCCAGGGAGTTCTGAAGAGCAGTCTCTGGTTTATAAACTCTCAAGTTAGAATCTGTAGCTCTTCCTCAGTGGGTCCTAGCCCCACCAACACCATGGTAGAGAGTTGTAATTCAGAGTGGTCAGCGTATCTGAACCTGGAAATGGGAAAGACAAGGGAAGAAATCATGAGAAGTTCAATATGCTTTATGATCAATGTCTAATTTAGACCCCAAGAAAGGTTACCCTGCATAAGGGTAACTGCTCTATCCGAAAGCATCAGATTATTATTAGTGAGTTGAATAGAGATACATGACGGCTAACCCATTTCATCTTCTAAAAAGTGCCACAACTTTTGAGAATGTTGGAGGCTAATAAATAATAAACATCCATGTCTCACTGAACAAATTCTTTTAGATTTCTTTCCTCCGAACACCTAGCTTGGCTCTCTTATCTCTGAAGAACTTGTTACTTTGACTGATGGGAAAGAAGCAAAAGAACTCTGAATCATGGAGCACTATGTGAGTTGAACAGACCTAGGCAGTTTCCTGGACGGGGAACTGAGGGTACTTGAGACCAGAGGCTCTAGAGGAGAGAGGGACACGAGTAAGGGCA
This sequence comes from Suricata suricatta, assembly GCF_006229205.1. Taxonomy (NCBI): domain Eukaryota; kingdom Metazoa; phylum Chordata; class Mammalia; order Carnivora; family Herpestidae; genus Suricata; species Suricata suricatta. Next base: position 111,797,770 of record NC_043703.1, on the reverse strand, counting down.
TAAAGAGAAGACAGGCTAAAGATGTCAGAGACAAGCTTCATCTACAGTAAACTCTTTTATCATTTGCCTAAAAGTTATCTCCAAGAAATTACCAAGAAAGAGGGAGTGGGAAAGGCAGAAAGAGAAAATTCTTTCAGCTGATCTTTTTCTGGGTCTTCTTATATCTTGTCATAATCCCTTCTGAGAGGTAATTTTGAGCAAATGAACGTTTTTGTATTCTTTTATCTGTAAAATGGGCCCAACATTCCTGCTCTACATTTAATAGAATGGCTATAAAGATGAAATGTGCATCTGCTTTCAAACGACAAAATGCTATACAAATGGGAGGAGGTACCACCCTTGGCTCTGGTGGCAGACAATGAGGAGCACATGAAATTAACTCCTCTCTTGCTACTTACAAAGAATCTAGGAAGTGCATATTTAATTTATATGACTGGAGGAGGAGCTGATTTATTCCTGTTTAATCCCATTTTATCTGTGAAGTGAAAATCCTTTTATGGACAGCCATTTTAAGGAATTAAAAAGATTTTTTTTGGCCAGCCATTTTTATGGTTCCCTTCAAGGAGTGAGGAACAGAGGTGAGTTTTTGCTGGCATTTTTATCTTAGATTTTTTTTCCTTGGAAAAGGGGTAAATTTTGAGTTCTTGAGTTTTTCTAGGTTCTACTGAGCACATGGGTGTACCTCTTGAGCAAATCGAGCCTGATCTGTTGAGTCTTGAAAGCCTCTGTGAGCGGAGCCAAGGAGTGCCTTGGGCATGGCACAGGGTCATATCTGCAGATGATGATGGACACAGGATCATGCATTGCTTTAGACCACAGTGGGTCCTGAGTGGGGGACAGGTCTCGTTCTATTCTTGCCTCTATCATTGCTTGCTGTGTGATTTCAGGCATCTTATCCCCTACTTGCCTCAATTTCTTTATCTGCAAAATGGGAATAATGCCTGTGCCTTTGTCAGACACTTGTGGGGATTAAATGAGGTGACTGACATAAAGGATGTAACAGTGACTCAGACATAGTGAATGCCAATATTGTTAACTGTTATGAATGTCTAACGATCCTTAACTTTTTGGCTGAGAGATGTTATGCTAAAGATTTAGGATCCCCTGCAAAATAAAAATCAACCTGAAGCTATGTAAAGCACCTTGATAGTAAATACTTTAGGACAATGGGAAAACAGGATTTGACAGTCAAAGCTGATTTTGTGCTGGCTTCAGAAATTTGTCCACTGAGAAATGGTGACAGACATAAGAGGCCAAGCCCTTGTATTGGCAGCTGTGTACCTCCTTGACTTTCTGGGGGAGTTTGGGATATATTTGCTGCTGCTGTGCTGAAATATGAGGGAGACGGAAAAATCCCACTAAATCTAGATACTTCCCATTTTATGGGTTAAGACAAAAGAGTAGATGGGATGACAACATCAAAGTATACCAAGGGCGTAGACTCAGACTGTAAAGATTTAGTACTTTCAAATAATTTCCATGTCTAGTGATAATTGAAGTGTTTTTAACACAATCCCATGCTATCTATGCAGAAAGATGCCATGTAAAAATAATGACTCTGAAAAGTTACTTGTCCAAACTCAAGTAACTAAAGCAAACACTTTTCTCCTTGACATTTATTTGGCTAATTTTCATGTATCTGTACAGTTTAATAAAGTCAGCTGTAACTTAATGCATTATATAAACTCAGAACATATTTTATTCACGTATCTCAGACCCTGTTATTTAATATTAGTGTGAAAGGAAGGAGTTTATTCTATTTTCCTAGGTACTCTTTCTATGATCAGACTCTTCTTTAAATGTGGTTGGATTTTGTCTTTCACTGTTCTTCCTAAGTGGGCTCACTGATCTGTTAATGAAGGGAAAGTGTTCCAGTGATTCTCTTTATTGACAGATGCTTCCTTACTAGTGGTGGGCTGGGAGAAGGAAACATGGAGATCCATTCTAGAATGTGGCTTCTCTCAGAAGTCCCTTTCTCTTCCTCTTTTACTAGGTAAAGTAGATGTGGTTCCAGAACTTTCTTAGATTTGTTCCTTCTTTCTCTCTTTCCTTTCTTCTTCTAACCAAGCCTTATACCAACCCCAGGAATTCTGGGACCTGGCTCTCTTTAGGTCATATCAGGGTAGGCTCTTGTCCTCATCCTCACATTTCCCTTAGAGACCTCTTCTCCATTCCCTTGAAGCAGGGAATATGAGGGTGAACACTTTGGGTTTCTCGCACTCTACTTGCTTCTTTCCAAGTGTTGGAGGAGTTAACTGGGTTGCTGGGAGGCTGACATCCATGGGGCAATATTTCAGGTCACTTATTAGTATGGAATGGTGCCTCTGCCTACATCCAGAGCAGGTGGGCTTATGGGCTTATGGTCAAAAGAATAGAGAAGTCCTCTACTCTCTCCCTGCCCTGACATCTCTACCTAGTATTAGGCTATGTTTTAGAATGGGTTCTCTATACTCCATATTCTTACTGACAAGTCTCAAGGATTAGATAAGAGAAGGAAGTTGGAGAAGGTTGGAGTTGGAGAAATCAGCCTCTACTTTACTTCCAAGTCCAAGCTATGCCCTCCTACCCAGCTTTATCAGAAAGTCCAGTCTTTGGGTGTGATTGACCATTGTTTTGATATTAATAAAACCAATGCTTTGACACTCCTTACTCTCATGATTCTTGGGTAGATTGGCTCAACTTGTCAGAACCCAGGAACAAGAGATTGAGACTTAGGCCACAACCCCAACTCCTCCTACAAGATACAAACCCAGTAGTGTCATTTCCATTTCCTTAGCTCTTCCAACCTCCAACCAGGTAGATCTTGTTCCTCTTTTTCTCTGCCCAGGTAGGCTTTGTGTAAAAGATTTGTTTTTGTTTCAAGAGAATGGCCTTGTCAGTTCTCATCCCATTCTACTATACTTGAGTTGGAGCTATGGCTTAGGTTCTGAGGAATATGGTTGACTAGAAAAGGAGGGAAATAATAGTTTCTGGAGAAGTGACTTCATTACAGGCCTGTTGTGGAAAAGGAAAGATATTTGTACTCTCTCTGGAAAGTGGGTTCTTTTTTCATATAAAAATCTGATGCTGCCATGAGGTAGCATGGGGCTGACCCTACAGTCACTCAGCAATATGAATTTCACTTAAGAAAGAAGGAAAGGAAAAGGTGATGATGAAGGAGAGGGATATGAGCCTTTCCAATGGATTTTTCATAGGGCTCCTTGAGGTACTTGAGGTACTGCAGATACTGAATGGAAATGACAATGAAGATTTCCAACAAAGATACATTGCTGACAGGTGCCCAGCTATATTGAAGCCATTTGGGAACTACCTTCCATTGGCTTGGATATAGAAGAAAATGGCTTCTATTGAAGAGACACCCTACCTTTCCCAGAGGGAGACATCTGGATACTAGGGGCCAGCGGGACAAGGAGCATCTGGTAGGGCTGAGCTCTGGGATATAGAGCTTACTGTCACCTCACATAAGGTCTCTCCATTTAGTAAGTGTGGTTCAAGACCAGTCCCATGAGAGCTGCTTTCATTGAGCAGATACTGGTGGGAAATGCAGTAGGATCAGAAGGCGTGTGGTTCAGTAAGAGTAAAAGCGAAGCTTCCTCTGAGTGTAACTTTGAATGCTAAGGAGGAGGGCGGCTCAGGTGAGAGACATATGTATTTAAATTCTGTAAGGTTATAAGATCTGAAGTGAATGTCCTGGGAGAGCAGTGTGAAATGACTGTTGAGTCCAAACCAGGGCTATTTTTTATTAAATATTAATGCCACACGTTTCTGCAGGGTTCATAGAACAGATGTTAGGTCTGACATTGTGGCGATTTAATTGACTAAGAATATTTCCTGTCATTTTTATCAATGTCTGGCTTTCCAATGTCTGTTAAATCTGAAAATATAAAACACAGGAAGAGATAATTAATACTCGGTTTCCATTCGTGGTTACCTGGATATTGCCCCTTAGGGAAGTTATAGCTTTCTCCTGAGTATTTTTCTTGGAGGCCGAGACCGGCTGAGCTGACCTAGTCTCCCTGCAAATTGTTCCACTGGGCCTCTAGCTGGAGAAAAGCCCACTCTGTACGTGCAATTCTTTCTTTCCTGTTGGTTTTAGGAAAATAAGCAAATTCTACATAAGCTGTGCTTTGTGGCAAAAAACTCCTCAGGGTTCTGATTTTTCCCTTTCTTTCTAAATCCCCCCTACGTTCCCAAGTCCTTTTGCTCAACATCTTCCTAGATTTAAAAGAACAACAATAAAGGGCTCTTTGACAGCGAAATCTTTGCAGAGGGACCTTTCCAAGTAGAACCCAAGGAAGTGGACGGGACTTATTTTGAGCAAATTCACAGTGACATAAAATGTGGCTTACAGTGATTTAGCATCAGGAAATATTTGCTAAGTAGAGAGCTCAGGAAAGAACAATTCTAAAATGATTCTTGGTCAGGTGCAGCTTATAATGGGTCTATTCATAGAAAAAAAAGCACTTGGTCCCTTCCTCACAAAAATTACATTATTTACATGGAAAAACTGTGGTCACACATTTGCCCTGTAAGGAAGGCTGTGTCGCTTTATGTTTATTAAGTGATTTTAGCCTGCCATGCTGAAGTTTCTGTATAACCTCACGGGAGAGCAACTTGCGGTAAGAGAGGGAGAAAGGAGAAGATGTGTTGTTCTCAGCCCTGGACATTAAATCATTGCAGTAGTGATTTTAGAGGAAATGAAGCAAAATTGGGCTAAATGAAAACCTGCTGGTGTGGCTTGGGAATTACCCCTAGCAGCTCAGGGAAGGCCTGAACACTGTACCGTCTGTGCCCACGGGTCTGAGCTGCTGCCCTCTGCCCAGGGATGTTGCTCTGCATCTCAAAGGTGCAGGCTGGGTCTGCCAGTCTGCTTCAAAACTCCCCTGTGCTCTTGTCACCACAGCGGGTTGGCACCTGTCATGAGCTGAGGGGAATTAAACCCTGAGCTGTGGAAGTATGAGGCACTTTTTGAAGGTAGGTTTTAGGATGCAGAGAGAGTTGACACTGGTGTGACAGAGAAGCCAGAGTCCACTCTGCCGAGTAATGTGACATGAGAGACTCACAGCAGTGTATTATAGGATACCCTTCAAGGAAGCGAGGCCAGGCCCCTCTGTGTGTTATAATGTAAGGGGTGCATGCATCTGAGCCTGCAAGTCCACTCTTAAAGCTTGTCTTTGAGGGGAAGGCTTGGTTTCCGAAAGACGCTTGGTAAAATACAAATGTGCTCTCTTGGCTGTGACACCAATGAGTTGATGAACCCACAGGGTAGACTAGTTAGTGGTTTGGGATGCCGAGAACAGGCCCTGCAGTGAGAGGACATAAAATTGGTGAGTTATGCAGGGAGGAGGGAGGATGGGAGAGTCCTAGGCATAGATCTTCCTTCTATGGGGTGCCACACAGTCACATCCAGGTTGAAGGCACAGCAGGAGGGCACTAAGTACTCGGAATCTCCATGAAGAATGCTAACAAAAGGATGATAAGAATGATTCGAGGCACATCTTGGTCTCTTTCCCAGGGCCTGTCCTGGATGACTTATGTTGTTTCCTACCCAGACCGGTATCACCACATATAGTCCTTTCTTATTTTTTTTAAATATGCTTTCTTTTTTAAAAATTTTTAAAAATGTTTTATTTATTTTTAATACAGAGAGAGACAGAGCATGAGAGGAGGAGGGGCAGAGAGAGGAGACACAGAACCGGAAGCAGGCTTGACTCGGGGCTCGAACCCACGGATGTGAGATCTGACCTGAGCCAAAGCCGGAGGCTTAACCGACTGAGCCACTCAGGCGCCCCTGTCCTTTCTTATTTTTAATGTTTATTTTTGAGACAGAGAGAGACAGAGCATGAGCAGGGGAGGGGTGGAGAGAGAGGGAGATACAGAATCTGAACTGGCTCCAGGTTCTGAGCTGTCAGCACAGAGCCTGATGTGGCGCTCTAACTCACAAACCACAAGATCATGACCTGCGGTGAAGTTGGATGCTTAACCGACTAAGCCACACAGGTGCCCCACATACAGTCCTTTCTTAAGGGATGCTAAGCATTCTGCTTTCCTACACCTGTTCTTTGATTAACAAAATGGGGACCATAAGCCTAAGCCCCATGGTTGTAAGGGATGTTTATGACATAGGAACACTGAGACAGTCCCCAAGCCCAACACTGAGCATCCTGCCTTCACTGCTGAATTTCCAGCACCAGACCTAGAAGGCAGAAGTACCAGGCCTGGGTGAAGAGTTAGGTGATGTTTACAGCCATGGAACCAAAATACAAGAGGAGGCAGGTGGGTGAAATTTGCCTAGGTTGCCTCCATGTGCATAAATCATGAGCTTTCAGTTCATTTAGGGGGAAAATCAAACATTCCTGAAACAGACCCATTTCCCCCCAGCTTTTTTAATGTGCCTTTTCATGGATTTTGCTTTCAAATCTGCATGAATTATTTTTCTTCTATTAAATATTAATGTGCCTTTCTAAGTAGAAAAAGGGGGCAAATTAGGTCTGGTACGCATGTTCCCTGCCACTATTTACTGCTGCTACGGGATTGCAGCAAATGCCAGCTCCCAGCACATTATTAAATCAGGCCTGCGCTGAGCCCAGATGTTAACACCGGAGCCGGCGCAGTAGATACAGGTTAAAACCAAACAGCAGCAGGTGCCAGGTTCCCTCTGGTGGGGCTTGCCTTCCTGCATCCTCCCCCTTGCCCCCCAGTCCTACGTGTGCCCTTTGGCAAATTTGCCATCAGCTGGATGCAGCTCGCTCTTCCAGGAGCAGTAATTGTGTGAGGGGGATTTATTTTTTTAAGCCTGTTATTTTTTCCCCAATGACTCTTTCTACTTGATTAGTTCAGGATCAATATGTCTGGTAGGCAGAATGTGATGGGGAGGGTGATTTATCAGTGTCAGGGGTGGCTCTGGCTCTGGGCTTTGTTCATGTGCCTCTCCTCTTCACAGTAACTTCCCCCTCTTTGCACTGACACACGCACGTGCATGCACACACACACACACACACACACACACATCCTTCTCTTTTTGCTCTTTTCCTTATCTAAATTCTTACTCACATTTGTGACCAAGATGAATTTGGCCTTCTTGCTGAAGGCCATTCTATGATTTCTAGTTTTTGACCTCCAATGAAACTGATGTTTCAGATGATACTTGTTACATGGTATGGGTTTTGGTTCCCCGATAGTCTGTAAGCTTCCCGAGGGAAGGAATTATATCTCAAAAATATGAAGTAATGTAAAGAGCACGGGATTTACGATCAGAATCCTGAATTCTATGTGGTCTTGTCAAATTATTTAATATGTGGGATACTATTTTACTATTATCACCATGACTACCCTCTTCCTCATCATCATTTCTGACACTCAGATCATTGCTTCTAAAATTGTAACATGCATATGGACTCCCTGGGATCTGGAGTGGGCCTGAGATCCTGTGTATCTAAGGAGGCTCCCAGGCAGTGTCGATGATGCTTGTCTGCTTGTCACACTTCGAGAAGCAAGCTCTCAAAGTGAATCCTCCATGAGATAATATACGTGAAAGTGTCTCGTAAACTCAAAGACCCTACCTATATCATTGCTAAACCTTAAGTCATCTTTGTCTCTTATTTTTTATCCCCGTTACAAATCCTTCAACAAATTTCAGTGGTACCACCATGGAAGGCATCCTGAATGAAGCCATTTATGCCTTCATTCATCTATCCCTTCCAACCTTAGCTAAGCCACCTTAACATCTCTTGCCTGGAGATTATTGCAGTAGCTTTCTAACTGGTCTTGCTTCTATTCCTGTCCCTTTCCCACCATCTTCTGAATCCCTGTAGTATTTTCTGCACCCAGCAGCCATGTAACCCTTTTACAGTACAAATCAGATCCTAAAACTCTCCTCTTCCAGACTCTTCAGTGGCCTGTCAGGGCTTGATCAATATGGCCCCTACTGTTACTTGCAGCTGCCTTCCTTCACCTCCTTGCCTCTCATACCTTATCCCTCTGCAAGAACCTGGCTTATTCTGTAATTTTATCCAGCCCAGTTTTCAACTTCCTTGTCTGTAGTAGCAGTCCCATCAGTATTAACCCCCTGGCCTGGCTTTATTATGGTTTCCATTGCACCTACTACTACCTAACATTCTGTTATGTATTTAGGTGTCTGTCTGTGGTCTGTCTCACTGACGCAGAATAAGCTTGTGGGGACAGAGCATTATCTGGCTTCTTCTGCTCTGTATCTTCAGCATTTGGAGAAGTGCATGGCACATAGTAGGCCCTTAGATATTTGCTGGATGAATGCATTACTCTTACTTAATTGAATTGCTATGTATCCTATGCCTGACAGAGTAATTACTTCATAAGGATTTGCTGAGGCAATCATTGTTGGGGTTTTTTAAACGGACGGTCCCTGGATGTCTGTCAGTGGGACAGTTATTCACGGTTACTGTGGGTCAAGTACACCAGCACATGATTGCTCTTCATGACTGAAAAATGTAGACCTTTGAGCAGGAAGTAGAGGCAAATGTCTGAATTTTGAGAAGCTATAATTGTGAGAGTTGAGATGAGTTACAGGTATTTTGGCCCCTCAGGGCTGCTGATCTTTGCTTAATTGCTTCTTACCCAAAGTGATGCTACAGACACATGTACCTCAAAACCAACCAGCCAAACCACATCAAAACCAAACAACAATAATGGAACTTAGTCCTAAAAGGAAAAGGACAAATTGAGAATCTGGGTTTCTGATCAAGTAAAAATGCTGTGTAAATGGGTGCACACAGGGGAGGCCTTCTCAAGTTGGATAATGGAATCTCTCTTTACTTCAGCTCATCTAAAATAGCACATTAATAAACCGAACCAAATGTGGTGCTACAGCTGGTTTTATTGGTCATTAACATTTACAGAACCACGTGAAGTCATGTTTTCCAATTTCAAGATTAAAAGATTTAGCTGGCCTAATTATCGGCCTCTGAATGGGGACTATGTCAGAGCGCAGCCAGCAGAGTTGTCTTTGCCTTGCAGGATGCCTTTGCCTTCATGGTGCAGGTGATTGAAAACAAAGGTGTGCAGTGATCCTTGGCGGGATTTGACCCTACAGCAGGGTGGCTACTGGCAGCTGCCTGGCCTGCCAGTGCATTGTCTACATTTTAAGGCTGCATTTTGGGTTCAGGAAGCTACCTTGTACGCACAAGCAAATGGCATCCATCCTTGAAACCTGCCTTACTGCTCAGGTTCCCATTGTTTTTCTATCTTCTGTTCAGTGAGGTCAAGCCATTAATTATGTGATTAAGTGTGATTAAAACCTCTATCTGAATGAGATTTTTCATGGAAATGAATTAACTCATCAGAAATAGTGCTTGCCAGACCACGTGTCCTGATTTTCGGTTCAAGAAATACGGCAGGCTTGAGGCAAAGGCAGGGAGGGAAGTAAGTGTGAGAGAGGAGGTGAGGGGAGGCACAAAGAAAGAGAATCAACCAGCATTTTATGAGACCTTTCCGTCACCTCCCTGCCCTGTGCAGGACACTGAGATAAGTGCTCTGGGGGAGGGAGGGCATGAGAGAAACACACACAGGGACAACCAGGGGCTCAGTTTTTGCGGCAGGGTGTGCGCTGCTTGGCCCTGTGTGGAGGACAGTGATTCTCTTGGTGAGGAATTGCACTCCGGGCCCCCCAGGGTTATACTGTTGCCCGCCCTGGACCACCTGCACATGCCCAGCATGGGAAGCCACTGGGGAGGCAGTTGCCCAGAAAGAAATGTGACTGCCAAGGTCAGGCAGGCCAGGAAGATAGTTACTGGTTGTTGCAGCTTTATTTGTTCTCCGCTCCCCAGGCACATTCTAGAGACTGCTTCTGGACTGGGGGCGTGGGTGTTGGGAGGGGTGGAGGGGAGGGGCATATGTGTACTTACTCTGCCCTGTGAGCACTTAGTTTTGCTGAATGAGTATGACCAATCTGGGTTAGAGTTTTCTTTTAATTAGGACCCAAGGGGCAAGGCAGACTAGAGGAAGGGGTTGAGATCTGAGTGACACCTGGTTTGGCAAAGGAGAGACTGGCTGAATCTTTTGTTCTGTCTGGGCTGTGCTTCCCAATGTGCCAGATGAGGACAGTTGGCCATCTGATGACCTCACATTCTACACTTTAACAGCAACAGTGGGTGGCCATGGGTGGTCTTGCTTGTAGGAGTGGCCGTGACCATCTCTATGTGTAGTAAGAAACCTGGCAGCATTGTTGAAGGTGGATGGAAGGAGGGAGAGACTGAAGACAGGAAGAATATTTAAGGAATGCTTACATAGTTCCAGATCATGGTTTTAATTTCTACTCCTTCTGATTTTTTTTTCTACCAGAGCCCCTGGTCTGTCTCCAGAGTAGTATCCTCTGACTGACTATCCTTGCTTTCTAATTCCTGTTGGTTATGGGTTGAATTCTATCCCTCTATATCCACAGCCTTCTCTTCAAGAAAGATATGTTGTAATCCTGATCTCAGTACCTCAACAAGTGAGGCAGTACATTTCTGTCCTTTAAGGCACTCAGTTGGTGGTGCTTTGTTATAGCAGCCCTAGCAAACTGATACAATATCTTTCTGTTCATCTGGTTTCATACCATTGATATGCTGTAACCACTAGCAATCATTAATTTTCTGATCCCAACTTGATTTCTTCTCTGTCTCCCTCAAGGTATTGGTCCTTGTATTATAAAATTTAGACTGTGGTTTCTACCTTGTTCTTTCTTAGGTCTATCCTTGTATTTTGCACATAACTCTCTACTCAGTCTCTCCTGTGTGGGATGTGGGGAGGTAAACGTGGTGGTCCTACAAGTGAGCCGCTTTATCTGCCTCTGGGCTTCCTGTTATACCTATACTATGCTGCCACCTATGGTCTCTTGGGGTCTAAATCCCCCACCATGTTTTGAACTTCTCATTAACATTTGACACTAAATCCGAAGGCCAAAGGGCTGTGACTTGAAGCTCCTTTGGTTACTTTTCAGATTTGTTTGCATATAATTACAGCATTCTTGATCCTGTTCCCAAACCATCCCAAATGCTTTTACTCCAAGGTATGGCTCTGAAGTTGGAGATCAAGTTATAATCTAGTGAAACATAGCTAAAATAATGTGACAATTTTAAACAATATTAAATTCTCAAATGTCTAAAGTAGATACAAAAATGTAGGGACCCAAAGGGGCTACATGATTTATTAAAAAACCTAGTTTCCTTATGGTCAAATTCTCTTGTGGTATTCCAATATGAGCTTTCTCTTTAAATTTCTTTTTAAATATGGGCACTGGAATTTTATCATAAGTATAAGATATATTGCTTTGATCATTTCTGGCCAATCTTGTTTCACTAAAAGAAGTCAAAAGAGACACACTTCTTTGCCATCGATCAACAGACATGCATTGACCTCGTGCTAGGTCCCACAAGTTCTCTGCTGGAAATGTAAACATGGTCTCTGTCCTAAGTGAGTTGGGGCGATGAGACACTCAGATTCCAAGTACTTAGAGGACAACTAAATGCTAAATGGTGTTGAACTGGCTTCAGTGCAGTAGGAGTCTGATTTCATGGAGTGGTTGGGAGAGGTTTCCTGCCTGGATAACATGTAACTTTAGTTTGTTGCTGAAAAAGGCAAGATATTCTGCTTTGCCTTTCACCTCAAAAATGTCTTTCTATCTGCCTGTCCTATTGGTTGTTTGATTATAAATCAGACACCAAATAAGGTGGGAGCTGGTGGGAGAAGCTGTCACCGTTGATGCAGCAATGGAAACTTTGTTCATTTGAAATGGATAATACTTATAAATCATAAAAATAACAGTCTCCTATTAGTCTAGGCTGTCTTCTTTTCCTTCCAAAGATCCACAATTTTCTAAGACACACATAAAATTTAAATGAGGCCGCTGGGAGTTCCTTTTCCATTTTCCTGGTGGGGGAAGATGGGAGACCTGTTCCTAGCTTGGAATTTCACAGATGTATTTCCAATAAAGCACAATTAGGCCTCACGTCTCAATTGTCCCCTTCCCATTAGCTGTGAGGTGGTGCAGATGAAGTGTGAGCTCACACGCAGGATAATACAGCCATCGCTTGCTTCTCCTCTTCACTTAGTTTCCTTCACAAAAGTGCAGATTTAATTTGAAGTTTGGAGAAGAGAGGAAGGAAAATCAACTCTCCAAAACATGAGACAACAGTCCTTTCTAATAGGAACCACATTTTCCCTCTAAATTATGGTACCTGAGGGTCCCTGGGCAAGGGTTGAGAGGTGATGAAGGGAGGCTTGGGGAGGGTTTGGGGAGCTGTGGTGGATATTTTGGCCCATCTGGGCTTGCATCTCTTGGGTTTCTTGGGATTCATGGAATACATCTGACCCGAGTGAAATGTGAGAAACCCTTTAGAAAAGTGACTGTGGAAATAAATAGCAATGAATATTTATATGTCTAGACCAGAGGTCAGAAGTCTTTTTTAGTTTTCCAGGCCTTTAGGGGGGTTAAATAAGGTCTACGGGGACCATAGGTTTCACTGCCAGGGTTAAAGTTTAGGTCATAGGGGAGGAATGAAGTAAATGGGCTGAAGGGAAGGGGTAAAGACTTAGGAAAGAAAAGGGGGTATAGAGAAAAAAATGTCCACAAGGGATGAAATTAGTAGTTGTAACCAGCAATAACTTCTGACTCTACTTTAGGTTCAATCATTATCTTTCGCTTAATGCAGCATTCTCATATTTTTTTAATGTCATTTTAAGAGATGCTTGGATTTTTCCTACAGTTTCTTTATTCCCTTAGAATAAACAGTGGATTATAGAAGTTACTGGTGGGTGGGGAATCAGAGTTGATAAAGTCTGGGGAGCTCTCCTTGCAGGTGGGCAATCTTGAGTCATGAAGCCAGTGGTGAATAATATTAACTGGCACAGAGACTAACCAAGGAAACCTTCAGTATTGCCCCTCCCCTTCCCTTCCCTTAGTTGCCCCCTTTTTCCTAAAATGGGGTCATATTTGCTGGCCATCATGACACTGGAGAGGAAAATGGTTTCTGTCTTTCCTGGAATAACTGATCACTCAAAATCTTGTTTGGAAATATTTGGGACATGTTGGACAATTAATCAGAGTGATTTTCTTCCAAAGAGAAAGCAGAAGTATTTGGAATGAGATTATTTGAATAGTGTTAGAAAAACCTAACCAAGAAAATGTCCTTTAATATGGATTTTTGTTTTATATAGTGCAAAGATTTGCCTTTACAAGAAAAGATTGGGAGATAGGAGGCTTTTGTTTGTTTGTTTGTTTGACCCTTGTTCTTGTGTGTTTGTTTCAGGTTTTTATTTTTGTAAGTTCAGAATCAGTTCCTTCAACCAATCATCCATTTATCCATCCATCCATCTATCCATCCATCTACCCATCCATTCACCTGTCTATCCATCCATTCGCCAGCAAACATTTTTAGGGAGTCTGCCTCATGCCAGGAACTGTGGATAGAGAGATGAATGAGAAATGATTCCTGCCCTTGGGGAGCTCACAGTCAAGTGGGAGAGAGATAAACATTAATTATACCAGTGTGATGAATGCTCTAATAAAGTTCAGAGCAGGGTGCTCAGCTGCCTCACAGAGCTGTAGGGCAGCCATCATCTATTTTACTTTAGCCTTCTAAAGGTCTCTGATTTCTCCAAGAGTAAACTCTGAGCCACAGATCTCAAGGGAGCTGGATTAGGTGTAGCTTTAAAGTAAGTCTTGCAGGTTGCAGCTGCTAGTGATTCAAAGACAGTGAAGAGAGAGGACTGTGAAACTAAGTCCCAAGGCTCATGGATTTCAGAATTTATGTTCTGTCCACTTTTTTCCTCCCTAGGGCATAAATATGCTCTAATATGGCAATGCTGCATTCCTGCTCCAGCTTGTCTCCAACCTGCTGTTTAACTTGATTCTTTGGGAGGCCTCTGCTTATCCAGAGTTTCACTAAAAACTGCAATGGGGTAGGGATTGATTGTGTTCCATATCCTTCACTCCACCACCCAAGGCTAGTCAGACAACAGCTGCTGAGGGTTCAGTCCACACTGAGCAGATATGCTGCAATTTCTCTGTCTTCTTTTTTGTCACTACTAATTCTGACATTCTGGACTTCCCAAAGCCAGACTGCTGTCAGGAGAAAGTTAGTGACAGTGGGGACACACAAGTCCCTGGCAGAATGCTTTCAGGCTGAAAACAAATATAGTCAAATACTCCAGTGGGATTTTGTTTTGTTTTGCCTTGGTTTGTTTTGGTTTTGCTACCAGGAAAAAGAATAGGAAAAGGGAAATACGAAGTTGGGAGAGCTTTTGTTGTTACCAAGGTTGGAATATTTCCAGGATCAGAGATTTGTGACATTGTGGAAAAGATGCTTTTTTGAGCCCACTGAGAAACATTTTTAATGGTGTTTGCTACTGAGGAGAAGCTCTCCAACCAACGGAGAGGGAACATTCTAGATTCACATATCACCATGAATGCATGGCCTTAGAAAAAGCTGAAAATCTTGGTGTAGAGGGAATGTTTTCTTTACTAGTTTAATGCTCCCCTGAAATGTAAATTTGAGTTTGTTTGGGTTTGTAGAAAAGTTAAGCTGCTTGGCAGACATTTCTGTGAATTATGTGGTTGAAACATATTACTGAGTCTTTTGGTGACCCTGAAAATGTAATTTTTAACAGTTAAGGTAGGAAAGAAATTAGCGGGACTAGCTAAAAGGGAAGAAGATGGAACTGATATTTTTGAAGTCATAGAACCTAAAGTTAAAGGCAAAACAACGAAAAAAAAAGCACAGTGATTGCTTTATAAACTGTCATATTTGGGACATTTGTGAAAACAGGTTGGAATTTTCAAGTTGTAGCACTGGAGGGATCAGATGTACATAGAAATGTAAATCACACCCAGTCACTCGGATGACTGGGGTGGATAGAACCTATTGACACTTAACCGTCTTATCCCTCACTACATCATGTAAGTCCTGGACCAGAGCCCATAGCAGATTGGAGTAGCCTTTTGAGGGCCTGATTCAGGGCAGGGGCATAAGAATTAACAAGTTGTCTAGTCAACAGTACCTGCATAAAGTTTTGAAACCACCTAAAGGAAGGCACCACGGCAGTATAAAACCTTATCCCACACTTGGCTTGCTCCTTTCCCCAGTGAGGACATAACCTCCTCTGGAGCACTAGTCACTCCCGACTCTACCAGCCTCCTTGCCCTGCCTTCCCTTCCCTAAGCCCTAGCCCATGATTGGCCCTGCCTTGCTTGAGCATTAACTCTCATATGAATAGTTCCTGAGATTTTTGTTGTTGTTGTTAATTAAATCTTAGAGCCATATTAATTATTGAAGGAAATCTGAGTACCTTCCCCAACTCAAACCAGAGAAAGATAGTACAGGAGGAAACCTCTGAGAGTCTAATTCTGGGAGTTCACAATTTAATTGAAGCATATGCCCCTCTAATAACATGTGTCAGCGTGCCTGTTATAACAACTTAAGGAACACATACTGACTGCATGTGAGAATACTCATCTCCCATCGGACTCACTTCCATCCTGAATCTTCATCAGATGTTATTTTCTGCATAGGCCACACCCATGGCCCCATGACTTTGCTCATGCTGTTTCTTTTGCCTGTGGTGCCTTTCTTCTGCTTCTCCATCTATCAGGGATTGCATTGAGTCCACTTCTATCTCTATCACAAGTGTCTATCAGAATGTTTGGTATGTCACAGGAGTCCAAGTGAGAGACCAATTCAATGAATATTTGATTGAATGGAAGGGTTTGTGATATTTGCCATGGGAAATCATAGACTGTGAAAAAAAAAACCCCACTAAATAATACTCAGTAGAAATCAATTCCTTTTTAGAACTATTATTGGAAGACAAGTAGTATTTGGGAAGACAGGAGGGAGGGAGTTACAGGTGGGAGAAACTGTAACATCAAAGGCATAGAGGTGGAAATGAGCATGGGTTTTAGGTAAAAGTGAGATGTGACTAATTAGATTGGAAGATGTATTGAAAGAAAATAAGGGCCCATATTACTGAGCCCCTTGAGAGTTATAAAAAAAGATGAAATAGGTAATGGGTAGTCATTGAAGTTTCCTAAGCAGGAAGTTACAAGATGCAAATGGTAGATTCAGGAGATACACCCTCAGGTAGGGGAGGAATGAGCTATAGCTGGACTGGCTGAGTGTGTGTAAAATGGGCTACTGTGAGTCAGGGGGAACGGGGAGAGTTTGTTCTGGCAGAATTTGAAAGGAAGAAATGCCAGACTTGGTTGAAAGGAAGAAATGCCAGATTATCTCTCTATAGGAGGGCTAAGATTCTTCTTATTGACTGATGAGGCGTTAAGAACATTTAAAAGATTAGAGGAAGTATGTTATAAATAAATATACTTCAACCTCAAAGATTCTCTTTTATGGTCAATCAGCAAGCACTAATTTGTGAGGTGAGACGGGTTTTGAACATCTATTGTTCTAGAGCCTTGGCCAAACTCATCTCAACAGTTGAGCACAAATCTTTTCTTTCTCTAGTGCAGAGTGTTAGAAGCTTTTCTTCTGATTCTAGATAAAAAATGCTGCAAAATTTCCCTTCTGAATTTACATTTATCAATAGTGTGTTCTATCTTATACCTTCTGTAACACTGAATATTATTAAATATTTTAATCTTTTTGTCAGTGATGAATAGAAAACAGTATCTTATTTTAATCTGGTTTGCATTGATTGATGAATGATATTGAATACCATTTATGTATAAATTAGCCATTCATATTCCTTTTTACCTATATAGCTGTTATTGCCCTCTGTTTTTATAAGAGGATCCTTTGTCCTTTTTATTCACTAAAAAAGCTCTTTGTTTAATAATGAAATTAAGTTTTATTCATCAAAGCTGATATCAAAAGCCTATCTAAAGTTTATATGGATTATCAAACAATCCAGTTGGTCAGCATTCAGGTTGTTTAGAACTTCCCAAATCCACCCTCCTTAATCTTCAACTAGGTTGTTTAGTGTTTTGTTTGTTTTCATATTTAAATCTAGAGTGCTAATTTAGAAAAGCAAAAGTACCAAAATGTTTCCTCATCTTTGCAAATCTATGTTTCTTTTTGGTGACTCTGCATCCCTAATCTACACAAAAATATAGTGTATTTAAATTGAGGAGGTGTTTAAATGTAGTGTCAACCTTTTCTTTGGAGTGCCCAAGATCGTGCTGGAGTGGGGTCGAGGAGGAGTGCTGAGATGTCCTATGTCTGACAGGTGCTGCCCTCTTAGTTCTCATATTCTGATTTCCTCAAGGGAACTTGACAGCCCAACTGACCATGATGCCTGTTATGAGCTGAATTGTATCCCCCACATTCGTATGTTGAAGCCCTAAATCCCAGCACCTCAGAATATGACTGTATTTAGACATAGGGCCTTGAAAGTGGTAATTAAAGAAAGATGTGGTTATATGGGTGGGCTCTAATCCAGTATAACTGGTGTCCTTATAAGCAGAAGAGATCAGGATATGGACACACAGAGAATAAAGACCATATGAGGACACAGGAAAGAAGTGGCCTACTTCAAGTCAAGGAGAGAAGACTCAGAAGAAACCAACCCTGATCATGCTTTAACTAAGTCTTATGTACACCTCATAAATCATTCTCAGACTCAGTTCCATGGGAGCCTAGAGGGCTCCACAGATGAGTTTTAGTAGTTTTGCAAAGCTTTTATTTGACTTTCCCTTGGAGAATATATTTTAATTATTTTAAAACACTGCAATAAAAAATAACACACATTCAGACTTGTTTTACTTCATGTTTTAACATATCTAAAAACACCAGCATATTAAAATGTGCTGCTAGGTTAACTTACTTGGAATGAACATAAGAATAAAATCCTGCCATCTGGATGTACATATTTGATGAGAGATATTGATATTCTGCACTAGTCTGTCTGTCTGTCTCTCTTAAATTTTGACATGATTGCTCCACGTCTGCACCGATAGAAAATTGCACAAGTGCATTTGTGAACACAGTACATTTGCACCTGCTCAGTTAAGTGCTACATCAAGCTTATTTGCATTTGTTCTCATGGCATAAGACTTGTCTGTGCACCCACAACTGACTCTCTCACATCTTGAAATCATCACTTTAAAGCCAGAATGAATGTTTGCTTTTTGACTTTATGATTAGAAATGCAAGAATTTATTGGGTGTTACTAACAATTTAACTTTGAAACAGATATTTCCTACTACTTTTCTTGCAAGCTTCTGGATGAATTTAGTTGAACAGAAACCCAGGCTGTAAGGGCAAATTGTTTTAAAACAAAACAATTTTACAAAGACTATAGCTACTTGCAACTACTTAGTCAGATGAATCAGTATTTTCTAAATATTGTGCAAGTAAACCAAATTGAAATAATAAGTTGGATGCTGAAGATAACATATAATTGTGATTATTCCAAATTTTTACATTCATCAAATCAGTCTCAGATTATATTTTATACTACATATACATGTCATATATGAACTCATGATATAAGTATATTCTAGTGAATTTATGCTTTTATTTGTCTCAAACATGAAGATTCCACATGAAATCTCATTTTTATTAAGGGTATCTTTGCTGCAAGGAAACCCAGCAAAATTTCTTACAGCTCTAACTTCTTCTAATCTTCAAAGGTGGGTGTGAGCAGGCAGGGTTCAGGGAGGGGTAAGTAAGGGCATCAAAGGGTGGCTGACCACCAGTCTCTGTATTCAGCCTTGGAGCTTGCTTTTACCTTTTCAACAGAATGATTGAGTGGCTAGGTACATACCTACACCCCTTCTGGGGCGTTGCATCTGGTTGAAATTTCAGTTGAGCAAATGAATGGTCCTGTGAAAACCAAATGATATATATAGGAAATTACCAAAGATGGTTACAAAGATTTTTTAATATTTTTATGAGGCATATTATAATTACTTTGAAACTTGCTAAAATTCCCGATCTTATCTTGAGGCAGTATCTGATACAATGTGTGGGAGGAGTAGGGTCTGGGACTGGAGTTGGAGGTGGGTGGGTACATGAGGTGTGGGGAAGTGTTATGGCCCTTTTGCAGCCAGCATAGTGGATGTGTGTAGTTGCAAGCAGGGATCCTAGTTTGTTTCAGCTGCCACTTTTAGAAGTCTCCCTCACCAAAGCTTAGTATAATGCGAGGCCCTTCCTGAGTGTGAGGTGTTGTGGCCTGGCTGTGCTACTGGCTCTGGAAGTAGATAGCCCCAGTCGTGCCTGTAGATCATGCAGGGACAGAACAGAGAGGAGCTAGGGTTGCACATTTGTCTGCACCTGCCTTTTCTGGTGGCTCCTCCTCTTTGGATGAGAAGTAAGGGTTAGATTTTGAATTATAGAAGGTGGTAGGTCCCAGGAGTTGCCTTGGGACTATATTCACTCCCTGGGATGATTGATTTAAGGACTGAGTTTTTTGGGTGGAAGACTAGTTGGGTTGAGATGATGCTCCTATGATCTGATTTTGGTTATTGGATTAGTTAGGATCAATATTCACCTACATAAAATAGAGATTCTAAACAAAAGTGGCTTAAATAAGACAGACTATTTTTCTCTCATGGAATAGCCTGGAAACAGGAGGGTCTGTATGGAGCTCTGTTTCACAAGGTTGTCCAAAGACCTAACACTTTGTATTTTTTTCCTCCATCTTTAGGATGTTGCCCTTATATGAACAATACTAAATGGCTCTCCTATTTCCATGATCCGTGTAAGTGGATGGAGGAAGGAGGAAAGGGGTGCTCATCATTTAGGACCATAGCCTGGAAGTGTGCGCATCACTTCCATTCACATGGTCTTGTCTAGAGTTTGGTTACCTGGCCATGTATAGCTTCAAGCATATCTGTCATATGCCCAGACAGAAATAGTTGGTTCTATTATTTTGAAAAAATAATAGAAGAATGAATATTGGGGGTACAACTAGCTGATTATGCCAGATGTTTAATGAAGTATGAATCACCATGCTGCTAGTTGGACTTCTGCAAATACGTTTCCACCACAGAAGTAAATGGCCAAGGCTGGGAGGTGTAGTGTCCAGAAGGGGATAGCTGCTGGTCTAATGGTATTAATTGATACTGCCACTATTAGTAGTTGTTTTTCCTAAAGACGGGCAAATCTTTATCTGAGGCTGCCATTTATGAATGACTCAATGGATTCCTTGGTCTCTAGATTGAGTTTGGCCAATGGCAGGCACAGGAAACGGATTGGAAGGCAGGAGGCAGTGAGGTGCTTTTATTGCTTCCCCACTCACTCCCCATTGGCCCCTGGCAGGCATGGCTACTCCTCTCTATGAAGGTCCCAGCTCCTATCTGTCAACCCTCACTTAGCTGTAGCTCTGTTTAGGTCTCAGAAACCACCCCTTCTTCTCAGTACTTCAAGCCTAGACCTGGTAATTGCTCCTTCCTGCTGTTGGCCTTGGGTGCTTCCTTATTCCTTATTGTTTTCCCTTCACTTGCCTATACTTTTGAAAATAGTCACATTATGAAATTATCTTCATTTGCCTTCTCTTTGTTTCATCGTTTTCTTGGTAAATTCCTGACTGATGCAAACCTGGTTTCAGATGTATGTGGTCAGGCAAGCCTGGCAGAGGAGAAAGGAACATGGTATTTGTGGGTATGTGAAAAGAGCTAATAATGGAAAGAGGTCTCTAAGCTGAGTAAAGAGAGAAATGAGGGCATGAGCAGGGTAAAAGGATCAAAAACATGGAAGAATCTGTTGTTGGGAAATCCCTATGGAGTCAAGGAATTTGGGGTTTGGGGTACTAGAATGAGTGAGTGAGAAATTGGGGACTCTCCTCAGAGAGTGGAGAGCTTAACATATAAAATTCGTGATTGATGCAGTTGTTGATAATAACCATATTCAGGTCATTGGTTCTCAGCCCTGGCCTTTAATCAAAATTGCCAGGGGAGCTTCTAAAAAATTCTAGTGACTGGCTTCAGCTCTAGAGATTCTGACTGTAATTGGTCTGGTGTGGGACCTGGGAATTGTAATTTCAAAAAACTATCTCAAATAATTCAGATGTATGACCAGTGTTGAGAATCAGTAGTTTAGGTTTAAGCATGGGTGGATAGGAGGAAGTGATCCTTAGCAGCCAGAGTCAAGGAGCTGAGAGGGCCGAAGCTTGGAAGAATCATCTATGTTGAAGTCACTAAAAGTGGTAGTAGGGTTCATGGTGGAGAAAATTCAGTGAGTCTGAGGCTTGGAAGAGCTTGAAATTTTAATTACTCTGAGGACAAATTTCTGGCCCTACCTTCTGCTCTTAGCACAGGGTCTGTGTCCAGGGGCAAGGTTACCTGTAGGTAGACTTTTCTTTGGCCTACTCCCTCTCCCAACCCATCTCCATCATAGGTTTTCATTATTTGCTCTTAGAGTACCTTTTCCTGCTGCTGATATTTAGGGAACCACAGACTCAGGGCCTCTGCAGTGTCTTACCTGGATCTGATTTTCTTGAGAGCTGACTCAACTCCTTATTCTTTTCTAATCTATAACCTTCTTCCTCTACTCATCAAAAAAAAAAAAAAAAAAAAAAAAAAAAACCTTCCTTCTGCCTGATTCTTTCAGGGTTTTTGTAGTGGGTAGATTATTCCCAAAGGCTCATTGCTACCTCATAACACTCAGTAACAGGCTTGTATATTGAGAGGGGTTTCCCATATTTCCAGTTAGGGCAGTCAGGTACACAGAATCATTCAAATCCTCTTTATTTCCAGGTAAGTGTGTATAATACTGTCCAGCTTGTTGAAAGAACAGGTCATTTTAGCCGGAAGTTTTATCCTCTCTTTTATTTTCTACATGCGTGCTATTGTGGGGCCATTTAAATCAAATTCTTTTCTATAGCTGAGCACAAAACCTGCACATTTCAGGTTTTGCTCTTTCTGAAGATAATTTCTGCTGTTTAATGAGATCTGAGAATGAAGTCAGGCATGAGCAGAAGAAAGGTCACAGTGTGTGCTCAAAGGTATATTAACTACTGTTGAAACTGACATCGGTCTCCTTCCAAGAGGACAAAATTAGGCAGCAAATAGTAAATACGTTCAATGGCACTTTATTGCAAGTAGGACCATTTACAATGAAATAAGAATATGAGAATGGTTTCAAAGAGAAAATGGGAGTGCTTACAAATAGAACACATCTTACCGGTTAGAGTGGGAATGTGATTCCAGTCAAGGTTAATGGGGAAACGGTTAATGAAGGGTACAGATTCCAAAGCTGCATGATGCCATATTGTATCTCATAGAGGTAATTAATACTAGAGACTCTGGCTAAATGGACACATTATACACAGCAGACAACTTGAAATTCTGCACACCATATAGAGAGGTTTCTCTGGATGCTTTATGACTCATCCTGATACTGACAGTAGAGTCCCATGTTTTCTATCCCTTTTTCTTGTAGAGTCAGGGTGCTGCATGGAAAGAACACTAGACAGGGAGAAAGGAGAGGGGTCCAGCCCAGACTCAGTAGCTAGGAGTTGGTATGTGACCTTGAGCAAATTTCTTCCTACTTCTCTTAGGCTCAATTTCCTCATCTGTAAAATGAAGGGGTTGAGCAAAGTAATCTATACAGTGTTTCCCAATTTGAATCTGAGAGTTTCTGCACTTCATTGTCATACCACCATTATCACTTACCTACCTCATAATTATGTAAGGATGGAGATAGCTGGGTAAAAGATGTGTATATAAATACAGGTGTGCAAGAACAGGTATCTATATTACCTGTTTGTGGCACGTAGGTACACTTCATCCTTGCCATATCTTTGAAATGACATAGCTGTAGAGATGTGTGTTTAGAATCTATTTTTACCATCAATGTTCATGTTTTTCCCCCCTTCATGTTTTTTCCCCCAAAGGTAAGCTAACCAGAGTAAGGTTACGTATAGAAATAATGCCTGGGATTAAGATGAATGTGAGTGAAAGCGCCCCTTGGCCTGCTGGCTGCAGGATTACCTGTCTCTAAGAAGCACCTTCTTTTCTCTCCTTTTGCTTTGAACACCAGAGGCGGAAGAATGAGGCTAAGGATCTGTAGCAGCAGGTGAGAGAAGGAATGGGGATCACATTACATCCTTCACATTTAGCTGTCTCCTTGGGCTGTCTGGAATTTTCCCTGTTTGCCTACTTGAGTAGAGGGGCTTAAAAGTGGGGCATTTGCACACACTGAGTTTTCATCCCAGTGATCATCTTATTGACAGGCATTGCTTCAGCTGGACACTTTCCTCTCTGTGTTCAGGCCTGTTGGTAGGTGGAATCCTGAGGGCAGATTCCATTCTTATCCCCGCTTCAGAACTCACTCGTTGCTGATTTTTAAAATTCCCAGGTGCACCTTGTTTGTTTCTCTCTTCTCTCCTTCCATGAATCCCATTCTGCATCCTTACTCTTGCTCCTCAAAAAACAAAAGAAAACAAGACAAAATAAAACAAAATGCAGCCTCCCTGGGCTATTTGGCTATAGAAGTTATTCGTGTTTTTTTTTTTTTTTTTAGAGAAGTCAAGAAATACCTTCCTGTTGTTTTGAATGAAGTAGCTCACAAAGGCCCACCAAATCCCAAATTTAGGAGGAGTGACAGCTTTACACAGTAAATCTCCAGCTTCCACCTCCCTCCACAGACAATGGAAAGGAAAATCATGGAGGGTTGGCAGCCTCAGAGCCAAGTTACCACGTGACACTGACAGCTGCAGAATTGCACCTATTGATTGTGGTGTAGGAGCGAATGTTCCATCAGCCTTTAATTGAGCTGATTTCCAAATAGAACAGGGTCAGCTTTTGCTGTGCTGCTGGGTCTAAATAGTTGTGACTGAGCTATGGTTGACATCTTTTTAACAGACCTCCATTTGGAAACTTTCACATTCTGTGTGTTCTAGGTATTGAACCTCGGTTTAGAGGGTTCATCAGAATCACCTAGGGAAGTGGATAAACCTACAGAAGGTGGTGTCTGGTCCCAGTTGTCTCTGATTCAGTGTCTGGGCAGGAGGCTGGGAAATTGTGTTTTTAATAAGCTCATTTTTAAAGGCAATTCTAATGAATACTCAGAAACTTCTTAAGGATTCCATTGCAAGTTAAGAGACATAGTTACCAAGTTAAGGAGACAAAGAAATTGTGAAATTGTGAAATAATTATATCACATCTTGTTCTGTGGGAGGGAATATGGTTGCATGGATGTAAAGAGAAATATATTAGCACTCTTTTTGTGTGATTTTCAAGTGTAAGAACATTGCTTTTTTTCTTTTTTATTGCTATGTTGTTTGCTTCATTTCAAAGAACAATTGGACTTTCGTGGAAGGGTCTATCATTAAATACAGCTTCCCCTCAGACTCCATTAGGAGGGACATTCCGCAGCCATCACTCTGGACCTGTTGGTGAATCTGGCATTCACTAAAAGAATAAATTGGATTTCATTACATGATACTGTATAATGTAGGGTGACCTCCTCCCATTGTTATGTTGGGTGGACACTCAGACAGTTCTGATTTTGATTTCCTGGTAATTGCTTCCTCATGGATTCAGCCTTTTAAAAAATTTATTTTTAAAAAAATTTTTTTGGTCCCAAACAGATGCCTCCACCGATCCCTTATTGCCATTCTCAGCCTCTCTCAAAGCCTGACTTGTTCCTTAATGAATCCGCCGCACACTGAGCTGAGGCCAGGGAAAATCAAGAGGCCGTTTCATCAAAGCATCTGTGATGGAAAAGCCTGTTCTCATTCTAAACTTGGGTTACCCTTCTGTCCCACCTGACCTGGAGGGTCTGCGCGGGGGTTACGGGAGGACATTTGAACCCTGGCTACTGTTAAAATGTCCTCATTCCAGTGACTCTACTTTGTTTACATTCCTGCTCTGCTTTGCCTTTGAAGCTGCTCCTTATTGGTGGATTGGTGGGGCCTTATGGCTCCCATACATTTGAAGGCTGCATTCCCCAGAGTTTGCCCCAGTGATGGAGACCTGCACTTTGTCTTTTAAGCAGATAAAAAGAGAGGTCAGTCAGAAGTAATTCCCCTACTCCTCGTATAAACAATTTAACTGCTGCAGCAACATACTTGCTTGGAATTACTCCCTCAGATTCAATTCCCTTTTCCTGCTCCACTTGTAAAAATGGTTAGTGTCCTCTATAAACTGCAGCTCACCAAGGTGCAGGGCTTGCTGTGCGGTTGTAGAATAAATGTTAATCTAATACAGGTTACTAGGTCAAATGCAATCACAGGCTTGTGGGAAAACCTTAATACTGTTCTGCTTCTTCTAACACAGTAAACCTGGATATTATATGATAGGTTAAACACCAGTGAACCATGGCAAGATTTTCTTGAAAGTAGGATTTAGTACAAAGGAAACTACATTGAAATGGTGACCTAGGATTGACTTTGCTCTCCAAGAGAGCATTCTGAGATGCTGAAGTGCACTGTGAAAATGGACTCCTTATAAATGTGATGTTCTAGAATTCCTTGCTCAGGGGATGAATGCCAGTTGGAGCAGCTGTGACACATCTAAAGGTTTCATATGTTGTCAACTATGACTTCAGTTCCCCCTCATTCCTCAAAAATTCATGAGTGCAGATACACACACACACAACCCCACACACAAACTTTTCTTCTGAAAAGTGAATGTGGCATTGGATGGCCTTTAGAATTTGGATCCCAAGTTGAACATCTAGTAAACACAGTGTCAGGAGTGCAGAGCGTATGTGGGCCGACAGTCTTGAGAAGACTATTTACAGATCTCCTTAGTGGTGGCAGACTCCACACTATTTTATGTGGATGTTAGTGCTGCTAAATGTTCCCAGCCTGGATTTGTGACCAAGTGCCAGAGCTGGGATGTACATATGCTAGCAGATGTATAATAAATGCTAAAGTAAATGAACATCAGGCTTTAGGGGAGCTGTAAAACCTGGTGTGTGGGACCACTTATGTTCTGTCCTGTATGGAGACAGGGGACTAAGCCAGGACGAACTCTGTAAAGTCTTGTGGGGGTCTTTGGGGAGGAGGCACTGGAATTCTCATCATTAGCATCATAGTGGCAGTGCAAGGTTCTCCTTCAAGCTTCCTACCAAAACCCCGTTCAGTGAGCAATCACAGCCAGGAAAGGAGCCCCGACGCACAGGCTGGAACTTACTTCTCCTCCTAAAAGCAGTTGGGAATGCTGCTTTGTGTCTTCTTTTGGCTCTTAAAAAAAAGTTCTAACCAGGCTCCAGGAATTTGTTTGATTTGTGAAAAATATATTTGTGCATTTACAATGTGACCTAGCTCTCAAGTGATTAAGCTAGATCATTTAGCATGTTAACTGAGTTAGTGCGTAGACATTTGATAAAAGGCCTCTTGCTGCTTGGGTTTGCACGTTAAATGATTGAATTAATCAAGTAATACATTCCTGGATGGTTATGAAACTCTCATGAAAGTCACTGCAGGTATGTGAGCAACCCTTAGGAAAACTGCATAAATGAATAGGCGTAGGTTGGATGTAGGTTTTGGTGAAATGCATTTTTAAAATTCTATAAAAGAAATAAAGATTTTTAGGAAACAAACCCGGTAGACTGGATCTCATTCCTGAACTCAGTCGTTGGCAGGAATGGAAGAGACCTTATATGGTTAGTTTCTGTGCTACGGCTCTGCATGGCTGTCCTCTCAGGCCAGTCCATCCTAATCACCACTCCTGCACTCCACCCCTCCCCCCTTTTTTGTGCTGTGAGCAGGCAGCAAGCCACTAGGACTCAGAAGAGCTGGCTGGAGGGAGGCAACTGAAATGGACTCTCATTCAGATAGTTTCCCTGCAGCCAGTATTAGAGCTAGTTCCTTCTACAGAAATGGGGACCCCACGGGCCTTCATTGATTGGGAAATGTCAAACACATAATACATAGATGACTTAAAATGCCCTAGGCTCCTTTTCTCTCTTTACTGCAGACTGAATGGTCAGGTTTCTCTGCCTCTTTAGGACTCCGTTTTCTCCTGTTTTTCTTTGAAAAGATGTAAAGGGGAAAATATACCTTTCTTCATAGCTTCTGCGTGTGCATTGAGCATAGAATGGCCAGATCTATGCTATTGCATGCATATGAGTTTCATACACAAGTATTATATTGGGTAGAAGCCAATGGGTAGAAGCCAATCTGGCAAGCTTTTAGGCAATGCCTTACTTAGGATGGAAATATTAAAGAAGGGAAGGAATATCTTTTTAGGCTGCCATTGACAAGTTCAGAATGGAGACTTGGCCTCTATTAAGATGTCTTTTCTGTGAGTGAGCATGCCTTTAGGGGTCAAATGAAGTTTTACCCCTTCTTAGCTGTGTTACATGAGACTACCTACACACTTTGTGCCTCAGTTTCTTCAGCTGCAAAATGGTAGTGATATTATTTAACTTTCCCTTTACACCTTTATGACAAATAGGTCCTTGGATATGCTGCCCTGTTTGCAGCAACAGATCATCACCTTTCTCATTTCCACCAGAGTCTTATTTCACTGCATTTTCTATCAGTCCTGAAGGCCTTGACTTAGTCTCTTGTTTGGAGCATTTTGCTCCTACTCTTTGGACTTTTTCTGACTTTTCCTAGGGAAACTTTTGCCCTCCCTCCTGTCCACACTCTCCATCAGCTGACTGGCTTGGATGGGTGATTCAGATATCAACCCACAGGGCTTTTGGAGGTTAAATGGTGGATTGTGTGTGAAACACCTAATAGAGGGTAATAGGTAATTCTTTGCCTGCCTTCCCTTCCCTTTCCCAAGAAACTCTATCAATTACCGGATGAGGCAATTTGGGGCATCACTTAAAATCTTTGAGTGTGTGGATAATAGGTATAATAATGCCCATTCCACTGGGTTGGGGGAAGAGTCAATGATATAATAGAGGTTAGGAAGTCCAGATCCTGTTATCTTCCACCAAAAAAGTCATGGTGCCTCAGCCAACCCCAGGGATAGGATTTGAGAATCAGAACCATCCAAGTGGTAAAAATTATTTGCTATCAGATCTGACTTATCCAATAGACACAGTACATACAGAGCCTAGGGTGCATGATGCTTTTAAAGACCCATGAAAATATCTTAATTTCTTTCTATGCTAGAAGGAAAAAGGTAAACTTTTAGAGTGAAGGAAATTTTAAAATACATAATATTAATAAATCCATTTTTGTAACAATGCAGTTATAAAATTTAATCTTTAATATTTTTTGTTTATGGAGGAAGGCAAAAGTGCCCCCAAGGCCCATGAAGGTCATATGCAGTCATAACTTACTTCATGAGACTTGAAAGTCTCAATGGCTAATGCGCACATTACCTTTTCAACAGATATTCCTATCTTTTTTTAAATATTTATTTATTTTTGAAAGAGAGAGAGGGCACGAGCAGGGAAGGGGCAGAGAGAGAGGAGAACAGAAGATCTGAAGTGGGTTTTGTGCTGATGGCAGAGAGCTTGATGCAGGCCTCAAACTCACAAACCATGAGATCATGACCTGAGTCAAAGTCAGGCACTTAATAAACTGAGCCACCCAGGCACCCCAGATATTCCTATCTTTTCTCATGCACTAGGAAGGAAGTTCTCACAGATGAACAAAAACGCCTAATGCTGGTCACTTCTAAGTGAAGGGAACTGGTAACAGTCACCAAAACAAAAATGTGCTTCTTTCCATAACAGAGGGCATGATAGATAAGGAGACCCAGCTTCTGAATAGAGAAAAGTCTCTTAACTATTTCTATTTGTACTTGATTTTCTGTAACCAGAGAACGGATGTGGGATTTATTTGCCATCAGGTCTAAAAAGTTCTGGGATTGGGAAAAGTACAAGCAGTTTTTTTAAATGTATATACATGGAAATCCAGGATTCATCATACATTGACTCCTTGGCCACACAGCTTCCAGGATACAGGGAATACAAATGCATTTAGCCTCCATTAAATAAGAGGAGAGAAAACCAGACATTCCTTCCCTGAAATTACTTCCCTGAGCATAGGGATCAAACAGGGCTCACAATCAGGGACTCAGAATATGTTCTTTAAGCCTTCAAATTACTGCAAATGAGGTGCAAGCCTCTGTCCTGACTCTGTGCCCTTTCTGCCTTGTTTTAATCCTCTGGAGAGGTGATATTCCTCCAGACAATTGCATCCCATCTCTAAGAGAAGGGTAGCTACTGTGTGTAAAGTCATTCCAGCTAGGCACTGTGGGATCTAATTTCATCACAACATTATGAAACTGATCAGTTTCTTTGTATAAAATCTTAAAAGGACTCCATGGACTCTTTAAGCCAAAAAAGGGCTTTTGAAAGCAGTTCAGGAAATTGCCATCATGGAAGCAATTTCCACATGTGTCTCTCAATATTGCAATCTCTCCCTTTAGGTGCTGATCTTTCCTAGACTGTAATAATAAATGAAAGAACAGCTTATTTTTCCTTTTAAAAGGAGGCACAATTAAAGTCCCCAAGAATCTTGTATATGAGAATGACATGCAGACCATTAGCTTTCTTTCCTTGGCTTTCAGGCTGATCTGTATTCTCAATTTGCTATGAGTATTCCATTCCATCTAGGTCAGGAAGAATTACTTGTGTGTAACTGAAGCAGAGTGTGGATTTTGAGCAGAGCATGTGATCCTAAGAATGCAGAAAAATGGTATAAATTTGCATCTTCTTAAGAAGAACCCTGTCTAAAAACACTGAAACCATTTTAATCTAATAAAATAAAAAGAGAAGGGATGTAAAATCCATCTGAAGACTTCACACAATCTTTTCATTTCGTTCGCATAAAGAATTACAAAATCATCTGTCCAGCTGTTAAATGCTTTTGAGGGAGATTTTTTGAATTGTAGCACACACTAAATTTGAAGATTAGTATCACGCTTTGGAGACCAGGGGAACAACTTCTGTTCCTGGGGGATGAGTCATGCCCTTCTTCCTGAAGACCTTTCAGAAGTGAGAGTTGAAGTTACCTGTGGGGTAGAAAGGCCATTGTCAGGAAGGCGTGTGTCATCAATAAGGACACACAACACGTATCCTTCGGGGCATCTGAGCGCCTCTGATGCCCGACCATGGAGCACAATCGTGGGCTCTCCTAGCAGGGTTGCCGATTATTTACTGGAAACTGACTGTGGCTCATTTTGTGACATTTCTTAAGCTGCTGCTTTTGAATTTATATGAGTGTTAGCCTTGGTCTTTTTCCTTCTTCTCTCACTTTGCCACTGGGCCATGCAACCCCCATGGAGCTGGGTTCCTCGGAACAAATTTGCTGTCTGTTCATGCTCATGCTTTGTCTTCAACTCAGTGTTCATGTGTCAGAGCCTTAGGGTCACATATACAAATGAATAGGCAAACTGCACTTAGTACTTGTCAGGCAAGTTATCTGACAAATTCAGGGTAATTGCTTAAAGAGAACACTTACTCTTAAAGTTGGTCTTAAGGGTTCTAGTTAGTTCAATTTCACAAATATTTTTGAGCATTTACTGAGTGGGGGTGTATGACAGGTGCTGTAAGGAACAGAAAGAGACTCTCAAGGACTTTGCAATCAGGTAGGGAAGACAGAGATAGTATGGGAGAACTCTAGTACCATGAGATACTCAGTGTACTGTCATACAGACTGTGGAGCTCTGCAGGCAGTTATGAGTGGGAAATAGGTGTTGCTGGACTTAAAGAGTGAGAAGAGTTTTACCATGAATAGGGGATAAGAGGTGAGGGCATTTGGGGCAAAAGAAGTAGGAATAAAGAAGCATAGAAGAGTGAACCATCACTGTGTGTGTGGGGGGGGTGTGTTTATGTGTGTAGGAGGGAACTACACAGTACTGTAGACTTCATGTGCTAGAAGCTGCTGGAGATACAAAGACGTATCAGGCTCCATGGCGTCCCAATCTAAGGACCTAGTGTGGAAGACAGGCAAATGCATAAATTACTTTAATACAAGATAGACTGTGAGAGATACTAGGAGAGAAGCATATGCCATACTCTGTGTGCATCTCAAAGAGAAATTTAGTAAGGAAGAGTTTATGGGACTTAGCATGATTAGATTCAGGGAGTCAGATAGTTAGAAAAGTTAAAGATGACTTCTGCATTTCAAAAACTGTTCTCTGAATGATGGAATAATAGACATCACACATTTTGTTCCTTATTCAGATAAAATTTATCATTTTCCCCCTAATTCAAGATAACCATGTAGTATAGTTTTAGTCACAGGTTGGTGTATTGAGTTATCTGATGTTCTAATAAATGCAAATAAAAACCGATGTCTGCCCAAAAGGAAGACAATCTACTCTTACTTTCAGATAGGTATCTTCTAAACCCTATTTTCAGATAGGTATCTTCTAAAATGAGTGCTGTGCAATACAGATGAAGGGTAAATGTATTTGCAAGTAAGTAAGGGGATGGGATAGAAGTAGTGAATTTAAAACCCAGAGGACTTATCTATCTAAAGCCCTAATATTTGGGAAAGTTTCACAAATATATTTTCTTCAGTTACTGTTGGGATGGCTGAAGAGAGATGGCTTGGTGGGCTGTGGATTTGGAAGGGAATGCTTAGTATGTCAAGTTGGGATAAGCTACAGATCGAAAGGATGAGAGACTAGAAAATGTATATAATATGCATAATGTCTTGAGAAGAATGGAAGGATCGAGTTTGAGCAGATGGCTAAGGGCTGTCATTTACTGAGCATTTACTAGTTTGTCAGCATGACTCTAGGCACATTATGCTACTAACTCACTTGAAAGATCATAGTAATCTTACACAGTAGATTTTATTATTATATTTATTTTACAGATGAATAAACTGAGGCATTAAGACTAAATAAATTGCCAAGATACACAACTCTAAGTGGGTGGTACCCAGAGTTTTTGCACTTAATCCTTTGTCAAAATAAGTCTCAATAACAGAATGCAAGAGAAGAGAAATATTTGACCTTAGGGTGTTCCTGTATAAAACTGTATTTTGTTTTGATTTGGGGAAAAGAAATCTGTTAAACCTTGTTAAATTTCCTGGGGGAAAAGGACTGAATCAGAGACTCATAATTTTAGAATTTTCAAGCATCATGATCTGTTGTCATTAATAATAACTTCTCACTTTTTGGATAAGGAAACTGAGACTGAGAATCAATTACAATGGTCTCATGTTTGCTGGAAGTTAAGAACATACCCAGCACATTGCTGCCTAATGAGGCAGAAGGATGCTTACCAGCTTGTTGATAGGAGCACACGTGAGCAGGACCATGAAGTAAAGACCGAACATCTTAACACAGGCCTCTGGCTCTAGAAAGAGCCTTATAACGTGAGAGGGTCTCCTTGACTTCCTATGGAAGCAAAGTGGAAGTCCAGTGGGCTTTTGACCCAACTTTCAAATGAAGTGTTCACACGCTCCTCAAGTGCTCTGCTTGGCTGTTCAGTCTTGGCTGCAAGCAGACCCGGAATGATATCCCTTTCTTTTTCCATAAATTTACTTCTAGTAAATTCTCAATGTACAATATAGACTCTGTGCTGGCTGGCAACTTGCTTTTCTGATCAAATCCAATACACTTTAGTGTTCATTCGATGGTTGGTTGAAGTTCTTATCAAGTGTGTCTGAAAGTGTCTAAGGAGGGTTTGCACAGTGGCAAGTTGTCTGGCAGATAACCTTGTGCTGGTTTCCAAGTTCAGACTCCACAAGGACTTGCATGTTGTATAACCTTGGGTGGGATTCTTTACCTCCATAAGTCTCAATTTTCTTACGTTTAAATGAGTGAAATAATAATCCCTGTATCATAGGGTTCTGTGGAGGATTAAATGAGCCAATACAGATAAAGGGCTTAGCACTTGCCTGGCTCATAATGAAAATTCAATATGTCTTAGCTAATTACAACAAACAAAATAAATTTGTTACAAACTTGTGTAAATTCATCATTATTGAAAATATAAATTACAGTAAGATATAATGAGTCTATTATAATTATAGTAAGATAGAGTTACCAAGTTTTTACTGCAAAAGGCAAACTTCATTTTCCAAATTGTGTTTCCAAACTCAGAGTCCCTCTCAGTAGGGCAGATAACTGGTAACAAGTGGTCATTTTTTTGGAAAACCTTTTATGGAGACTACCGTGTTGTTCAAAAACAGTCATGTGAAGACTCCTGTGAAAATCTCTTCCAGAATTTATTTAGGAAATTACTTCATCCCGCTGACATCTTTCATATATTGGAAAAGGAAAGCCACTTGCAGTCTCCTCATTTTGCTTTGACTGTCGATACCTTGGTGCTAAGTTTCTATGTTCAGTCGTAGAAAGGTAGGTTAGCACGAATTTGCTTTTTCTTTTGTCTTATTACTCATTTTAGGGTTTTTTTCATTTTTATGACGTTGGTGCCTGATATTTTAAGCTTTCTCAAAACTCTTTTGTAAGTTGGAGGAGAGAAATGTAAGTAAATACCATAAAATAATATCATGTGGGTGGTTTTTCTTATAAACACACACTATGCCCAGTTCTACACACTTGGTTTCTAGCACTTTTTATTTGACCCAAAGCCCAATGGGTCAAATGCCCAATGGCAAGGCTGACTTTTATAAACACTTATTTTATTTATTTATTTATTTTAAAAATTTTTATTTATTTATTTATTTTTGAGAGACAGAGAGAGAGCGCGAGCAGGGGAGGGTCAGAGAGAGAGGGAGACACAGAATCTGAAGCAGGCTCCAGGCTCTGAGCTAGCTGTCAGCACAGAGCCCGACGTGGGGCTCGAACCCACGAACTGTGAGATCATGACCTGAGCCGAAGCCAGATGCTCAACTGACTGAGCCACCCAGGCGCCCCTTAAACACTTATTTTATGTTTTAATAGAATGGGCTATGAAAGTCCTACCTTCACAGGTATTTAATTTCAGTGGGGAAGGGGTCTGACGAAGGACTAGTGGTAAAGATTGCTTTGTGGACTAACTGACCAGGTGGGGACATAACTTGCTAATGAGCCAAAGCAGTTAACAATCATTAAAAAAGACCGAATAACCAAACAAAAACAGCAGCTAACATTTATAGCATATATTAAAATCACCCTCATATATCCTGACTTATTTGTTCTGTCAACCCTGCAAAGTAGGAAGCATTACTTTCAGCTTCATTTTAGATGAGAAAACTAAGGCTCAGATATGGTAACAGACATGCCCCAGGTCTCACAGGAAGTGACAGATCTTAATTAAAAATCCTGGGTTCTGCTCACTAGTCCAGGCTGCCTCCCTAAGGCTTATACTCATGAGCGCAACAAGCAAGGTTCTCTTTTAACCTTTGGCCATGTGTCCAAAGGTTTGTTTGGTAGAGGACAAGGAGCAGCAAAGAGTTCTAAGTTGGAATTGTCTTTCAGACAATATTCCACTGAAGTTTTTCTTTTTCCTGCCTGAAACTAGGGATACTTAAAATCTCCTCACAGTTGGGGAAGGTGTTTGGCAAAGAAATTTGTGTAGCAGCAGTTAGCCAGGCCTACCTGTGTTAGAACAGAGACACGTTTGCCTTGAACTGCTGCGCTTTCATGGGTCTGTGCAATGAGGGGGTTGATCTCCATACCCATAGAGCCACCACAGTGAATTCCGCTTAAGGCAGATCATGAATCTTGAATTTTTTATGTCTGAACTGAGAGTCTTTGCTATTAGGTGAAACAGAAAGTGACCAGTGTGAGTTAGACTTCGCGCAGGAAGAATCAATCATCACACAAGAAGGTGGGACTCCTTGGAGACCTAGGACAGCCTCTAGGCAGAGTTCATCAAACATCTGATGAAGAGGGATGGGTTGCTAGACTTGACTCAAACTGGTTTTACCCATATGTGAATTGTAATTTATGTGTGAGTGAACTATTTGGTGGTGGTATGTGGAGCTTTTCTCTAAGTGAGCTCACTTCTTCTGGACCCTTCCTTTGGTCATCATTATAAAGCACTGAGTTGTAAGAGCTCCTCAGGTATTGCTGTGGAGAAGTCACTGATGGGGTGGACCCGGCCACCACCCTAACTAGCGGAGCGGGCTGGCAGATCAGCGGAACTCCTAATAGTCTGTTGCAGTGTCCACTTGAATATGCCACTCCTTATCATCAAGAGGGCAATATTTACTTGAAGACCCATTAGAATATTATTTAAATTGTTTTTTTCTGGAGAGTGTGTTTCCTTTTCACAGCCTCACCGGACACAAGGAAATTAACATGTCTATGCATTTCTCCTTAACATATCCTAAATTTTCAGAGTTAGAACTTCTAAGCTCTCATTTGAAGGTCAGCCTCATTTTCCAGATAGGCCAGTAGGAGTTTCGATGGGCAATGTCAGTTTGAATGATCTTGCCTTTCTGGAGAACTTAACATTTTGTTTTGTTTGCTCCAGGCACACCCCTCCCCAAACCACATTCTTTTCTTTTTAGCTTATGAGAGAACAAAAGTCCTATCTGGAGTAACAAAACCACCTGAACCATTCTTTTTATATTTCCAGAAATAGTTTATGGGGCCACTGAAAGATGTTGATGGTATCTTTTTAATATTCTGAGAAATAATCCTATTAAACAAAAAACAAGGGAAACTGTTATGCCCACAAAGCGGAATTACCCAAAGCCGACTGCCAGGGGTTGAATTACTTTTCAAAACCATAGCTGTGTGCCGCCTCTATCTCTCCATCTAGGGCTTGGTGAATGAGCAATAATTTGTGGATTCTGCTCATCTCTCTTTGCGAACTTTGTTCTGTGGAATTAGATACAACTTTGACAAATTAGAAAAGGCCGCCCTGCACCCGCTGTCCCCAGAGTAGCACAGTCTACTGATTGTGCACTGGGCTCTGAAGTCCGGCCGCGTCAGGCCATCAACGGCAGCCCCGCCACCAGAGTACGCTTTTTAATAAGCAGGTCTGTCAGCACCGGTTCTTCGGATCTTCCGACCTCTCCTTAATCCTTAGGACGCACTGACTTTCGTCTCTGTTTCACTTATGGCAGCAGGCCCTGCGCGGGGAAAGAAATATCTTCTTTGTTTACAGCATATAGGCAACAAAATTAACCTTTGTGATTAACTGTAAGTGAGTTAGGATCATGTTTTCTCTTTCCCTGGGACAAGGTATGGGGATTAACACGTGCATAAAGGGGGTGAGCATGTATAGGCATGTGCATGCATGTGCACACCCCCTGCTCCACTCACAGCACAGCCCCAGAGAGCTTTCGGCCCCTGTTCTCTCTCTCTCTCTTCTTTTCCATGTAGGGTTTATTCTGGGATGGATAGACCTAATAAATAGTATTCCTTTTTTTTCTAATCTTTCATTCCATTTCAACTCTTAGAGAAAGAAGAAGTATATATAAAACATCAACATTTTAGATGATGCCCAGTAGGCCTGTGGATAAAAACTTGTCTTCAGCTAAAGACACAGGATCATCTACTTTCCCAGTGGAGTTCTTTGGCCCAGTAGAAGTAAACAGTGTCTCAGTGTAGAGCAAGAACGATAAATGATTCACAAAGATAGGGGAAAGTGTCTCTTTACTGGTTTACATGTCAATGTATTCATGTTTAATAGTGCCAGATGGGAGAGTTGTGGCTCTCCAAGACACAGGGAATACTAGCCTGGTAAATATTTCTCTCCTGTGGGCTCCCCACCCCCCAAACACAAACTAATAAGAAAAATGAGAGATCTTGTTCATATTCATTTCTAACTAATGTTTAAACTGCAGTTTGATCAGTTACACTTGCTGAGCATTTTTTAGGAGTTGACATAAACAACATCAAAATTGAGAGTTATGAGCAGAATTTGTACTGGGGAGAGAATGGAAGCTAGCTACCTCAATATAGATGTTATTCTTTACGTCTGGAAACTTCTAAAGGGTAGGACAAGATGCAGTCAAGCATTAGATGGTTTCTGACCGATGGAAAGCCCAGAAATGGACCTCAGATGTCCACTGTGTGATGCCGAGGGCATAGGAACCACCCATTCTGCTGTGCGCTCTCACTTTTGATGGGATCTTAACCTTCAAAAAACAGCTCAATAATAATGACAAGGAATCACCTCCACCATGGTGACCCTACTTATAGCTCCTGTCCTCATTTCTTGAAGTTGCTGAAATGTCTGGGACTTAAAACGGTAGTGATTCATTCTGGCCAGAGCCATTTCTTAAAGCCAGCGCTTCTATTAGAAACATATTATGATCCCAGTTTCTTCATATTTAGTTGGATTCTATGGAAGTTGACCACTTAAATAATTTTGTTGCCTTTCATCAAACATTATTTTCTGCTGGTTTCAGTTCTTCTCTCTCTCTCTTTCTCCCTCCCTCTCTTTTTTAATAAACAGAACAAAATAAAGTGACATGTCAGCACAGAGATATTTTATTTTTCACTCAACAGTGGCAATGGCCATAACAATTAAATAGAAGAGAAAAGGGACTTTGTTGTAGGTGCACAGTTGGGGTTATGCAAAATGGAGCAATAAGCAGGTCAGTGCCTGGGAGCCCATGATAGAACCACCAGTGTTTCAGGGGAATGAAAACAGCATGTGTGTTGGGACCCTCAGTTTCCCCATTATTATCATCTTGAGCCAGGTACTTAACATGTACTGCATTAGTTTTGGCTGAGGAAGTGCTTGGAGGAAGCAGTTTTTTAAGTTTTCTTGATATCTCTGGGAGGTAATAAAGATCTCTATTTACAAATAATGCACTTTCTGCGAAGTGCCTTTGTGTGGGCATTGCACACCCTAGCAAAACGAGAGAGGTTCTTTGTTTTGCCTTGGTGGGAAGCGCAACAGTTGAGTCTGCAGTATGTCTGGTTTGCAGCCAGACCTTTTCCTTTTTGGGTGTGTGATACTGCTAAAGTCATTTAACCTCTTTGTTCCTCTGTATTCTTATTTCTGGAATGGATTTAATAATGATGTAAGGATCCTCAAGCGACTAGCAGATTAAAGGACAGCACTTTATTTCCTGACTATCTTGTACCTGTCCTTTGAGATGCTGTCAAGTGTCACCTTCTCAGAAAAGCCTTCCTGGACCACTGGGAGGCTGGGGGACCCCCTGTACCCCTCACTGAGAACACATATCAAACTACAGGTAACCCTGAGTTTATTTGGCTATTCTACCACTCTCCTGCCTGTAAGCTCCTTGTGGGTAGGAACGGTGATTTTACCTTGCAGCAAATGAAACAGAGCCCAGCCCAGCGGCTGGTCCACAGCAGGTGCTATAAAGGCAGTCAAATGATGGACAAATTGAACTCTATCATTAAAAAAGTGCTCAAGGGATATTAGATTTGCTAATGTCTGTACATCAGCTCCTCATGGCAGTGTATGTTGAAACAAACTTTTAAAATGTTAACTCAATTTTTACACATTCTTACAATAGAATTCCTTAAGTATTCACAAAATCCAAGGAAACTAAAAGACCTTTATTGGAAAAAAGATTGGCGTGCCCTTCCTCTCTCCAACTTTCTCATATTAAACAAACGCAAGAGTGTTAGAGTAATGACTGAATACTGGGGAGAAGGTGAGTCTCTGGTAAAACCTGGGATGATGTAATCATGCAAGTTGTGCTCAGTATTCTCCGTGTGACCTGCAGAAAAGTGCATGTTTCTATCTGTATAAGGCGAAATGAAAAATACATGCTATAGCTCGTGTTGGTGTGTCACCCTGGCAGGCAAAACCCACAAAAACAAAGAAGATACATTTTGTATTTTCCAGAAGTGAGGACTAATCTGTAAAACTAAATGGACTCTCTCAACACACATGACCACTGTGATAGCACTCATTGGAGGAAAAGATGGCATGTTTTTTCTCTCTCATCTGTTCCTATCTTCCTTCCCCTCACATCCGGCATTTTATAATAAAATTTCCAACAGATATGGGCTGTTCAACAGTCACTAGCAATACATTGATTAATTATGTGTGCCAGACTTTCAGTATATAATTAAGCTAAACAAAACTGCATTAAAGTAATATGAATAATTTGACTTCAAGCCACAAAAACAAGGAAACTGAGTGAAAGCAGAATCTCTGACCTCATTCACGTTAGCATATTGTAGGAGACAAAAATGTAATCAGAGTTAGAAATCACATAGCTGCCACAATACGATGATGGAAAAAGGAAATTGTTCTGACCTTTTGTTGGGAAGAGTTTCAAAGGTAAAAATTAAAGTGGACATTTTGCTCATTTCACAAAATTCTTTAACCAGGAAATAAAATGAGCAAAAATACCCTTTCCTTACTTAAGTGGGTAATGCCTATTTTTGTTATTTTTAAAAATGTCATTTTATTGCATTTCCTCCAGTATGCCTTAGATATGACACATTTACATTGCCTCAAAACTGTTTCATGTCAGTATGCCTTCAGTGTCTCTAAAACCAAAATTGAGAGAATAAAGTATATTCTATATCTACAGAAATGGAATGAATCCTTACTAACCTTTTCCCCCTAATTATAAAAATGATATTTATTCACTGTGGACAGATTTGGAAAATGCAAATAAAGTATATAAAAAAGAAAGTAAAATGCATTCATAATTCTACTATATTAAGAATCTTGAGGTAACCACAGTTAACACCTGTTTCCTTCCAGTTTGTGGGGTGTGTGAGTACGTGCGGGGTCTAGACCATCACGCTGTGTCTACGCTTTGGTACCTGCTTCTTTCACTTCACAACATTTTAGTGGCATTTTTCCATTCCATAAACTATTCTACAGAAATCAGATTTTCAATTGTTTAATAGAATCCTGTCCTATAGATAAATAATATTTTATTTAACAAAGTTAATGTTTTTAACAATATGACTTTTAATGATTATTTTAAAAGAGCAAAACACTTGAATGAGCAACTCTATGTATAACTCTATATGCATGTTTCTAATTGTTGCTTTCCATGAAATTCCAAAAGGGGTTTCTTCAGTAAAGGATATGAGCATATTTAAACCTTGTTCCATCATATCCAAGATTCATCTAGAAAGGCTGAGCCCCTTGCACCCTTAGCTCTAATGGAGAAGCTATATGACCACCCCTGAAAGAGGATGTCCATAGAAACCTAAGGAGTAGGGGAGGGAGTGGAATCATAAGATGCAAGAGTTTGAAAATCTTTCCTTATGTTCCTCTACACACAAACAGCAATAGCGAAAAACAAAGAGGCAAAGGATTGTGAAAAATGGGACAGGCCATCTGAATATAATGTATTTATTTTATTAGAACCGATCTGTGAGGTGTGGCACCCTATTTAGAGTGAGTATCCAATCAGGAAGAAGTTCAGGTTGCAGAGTTTAAGTTTAACCAACTTAAACCTTAAACAAACCACAGCACCAGAGGGCCGTGTGTATCCACTCACCCAGAGAGTGGGTATCTTCACTGATAGTAGATTCTGTTCAAAATACCACCCACTCTCTTTTCTGAGAACTGCTCTCCCACCCAGTACATGGGGTTTCGCACCTACCAACTACATTTGTACCCTTGCCGTGGCTGATTAGACTGGCTGGCTCAAGCTAGGTTGGCCAGAGATATTCCTAAAGACAGTAAGTTAGTCTCTTATATAGATTGACATTTCTTTGGCTGCAAGGACTAGAAAATTGGACTTTAATTGTCTTAAATATAAAGGAGTTTTGTTGATTCCTGTTCTCCAACTGTTCTGAGCGAGATTTAGGCTGCAGGAGTGATTTGGTCAAGAACTCAAATGATGTCAGTAGGATCCAAGTCCTGGCTTGCTTTCTCTCAGTTGGCTTGAGCCTCAGGCTGGTTCCCCTCATGGTCATAAAAATGCCAACGTAGTCCCAAGTTCACATTCTCACTCAGGCCCCAGGAAAAAGAGTGAGTTTGTGTTCTAGCTTTCTAGATAAATCTGTGGATTCACTTTACCTGGACCTATTTGTTCATTGTGCGTTCCCTGGACCAGCTATTGGGCAGGGTAATGAAATCCACTGGTTGATTGAGCCAACCTGATTTTCCCTCTGGAACTAGAGGTAAGGTCCATCTGTCATGCACTGCATTGCTAGAGAGTTGGAATACTCTAAGGAAGAGGGAAATACATTCCCCAGAGGAAATGAAAAGTATACACTATTTTCCATGTAGTTAGGACTCTAACTTACACAGTTGGATGTAATAAGGGCTAATTCTACCAAATGGATTGGGTAGCAGTAAAGAGAGAAAAAGAAAGCAGGTGGTACAGAAAAGCAGGGAGGAGGTGAGGAAAGGATGCTGATGAATTATTGTGCTTATTCTAATTAGAATTTTAATTATTGCTACTAGTCCTTTCCTGTGGTCTAGTTCTATTCCTGCCCACTATTCCTTGAGAACCCCCCGTGTCCTTATAGTAAATTCTACTTTTACGCAAGTTGTTCTGAATTTGCACAACACATTGGCACTAACAATGGCTGTTAGAACATTCCCAGCCTACTGCTGAGGACTGCCTGCTTTGTCTCAGACAGAGGCCTTCCATTTGTTAGTTCTTTTTCTTCGTTTAAAGATGTTTTGTATTAAGTGTGGCTACCAGGAACAGGGAGCAGTAAGAGTTGACCATGAACCTGAGACAGCCTGGCAATAGTTTATCGGGCTCATTTGATATGGGTATAGGGAAGACATTTGACTCCATTTACTTAGCAGATGTTTATCAGTTCTCTTAGCAGGAATGTTGCAAAAATCTTTAAAGGGCCCTTTCTTTGCCTCCCCCTCCCCATACCCTGGATGTGATGTTCAGTGAAATATGTTGACTTTTTTTTCTTTACAAAACCCATAAAAATGTCCTGGTTGACATGCAATGTTGTGACAAGCCCTAGTAGATTGTGTCAATCATGTTGCTTTATGTTACATTAAGTGACATATTGTAATGTGATTGATACACCATGGGATGACACATCATAATGCAAAATATCATCTGGAAAATGTAGAAAAACAACAGAGGACTTGAGGCCACTTTTACTTTCTAATTCTTCAAATAGGATAGAGGAAAACATCTCATTCCTCAGCATAGTTACCTGGGGAAGGTTCAGGTCTTGTGGGGGGCTTCAATGGTGCTTTCTTCCTTTGTAATTAACAGGTGATAGTGGAAAATACTTGTATTCTTTGGGGACTGATAAACTCTGAGTTTGAATGAAATGTCTCTAAACCTTTCTAGTGCTTAGTAACAATATCTGTTCTTCACATTAGTTTTGCCTTCATAGATTTTATATAAAAGGATTCCACCCTCCTCTATCCCAGTTAATATTCACCTCTTTAAAATCTGATATTTTTCTCTTGCTCTACAAAGACTGAGGGAAAAAGTGCCTTTTCAGATTTCACTGTGAGGTCAGTGAAGGTTTTATAGTATATCTTTGAAAATTTTTACTGTATCTCCAGAGTCTTACAGTGTCTGGCACATAGTAACACTTAATAAGTGTTTGTTGAGTGACTTACTGAAGAATTTTTATCTTTTATTATACTTAATTGCATTTTTTGAGTGGCATTTAATCACATATAGTGAAACTCCATGTATTAGTCTCCTAGGGCTTCTGTAACAGAGTGCCACAAAATTGGTGGCTTACAACAGTAATGTATTCTTTCACAGTTTGGAGGACAGAAGTCTGAAATCAAGGTGTCAGTAGGGCCATTCTCCCTCTGAAGGCTTTAGAGGAAGATGTTTCTTTGCTTCTTCTAGCTTTTGGTGGCTCTAGGGTTCCTTAGTTTGTGGCTGCCTATCTCCAAACTCTGCTTTCATTTTCATATGGCCTTCTCTTCTGTGTCTTCTTCTCTTCTTATAAGCACAATTGTCATTAGATTTAGGGCCCACTTGGGTAATCTGGAGATGTGTGATTGCTTCTTATGACTTTTAGCTTAATTACATCTTCAAAGACCTGTTTTTCCAAGTCAGATTACATTTACAGGTTCCTGATGGGCATATCTTTTGGAGAGTGGTCATCATTCAACTTGGAATATATCAATTAACAAAAATATTTAGGTGGGGATATGTTGGGGAATTAACATTAATGGTTGCATAAATTATCTTTTTAATCTTTATCTTTAAAAGATGCTTAAAATCTTTCTGCTTACCTCCATGTCTCAGTAATTATGGTATTATAAAGATAATTATATATTTCTTCAATAACAGATACTTTTATAATATCAAAGTTCACAATCTGAATGTGAATTTGCACTAGTAATTGAAGATATAGAGAATTGAAAAAGCTGAGATGAATGTGTAGACCTCAATATAATATAGACTCTAAAGTCCTTTGAAAACAAGCCAACTAACCACACCTCTTCCCTGAATGTGCTTTGAGATGTATGTGATTTGTCTTCTGAATGTGAGCAGAATAGAAAGAGAGATTCTGGCTAGTTGAGGATTTTGAGTAAGTAGGCCCACTAGAGTTTCCTTAAACACGAATTCCATACCTGTTATCTCTCCTTCCTATATCCACTTGTAGGCATAGGAGTTCACAGAGGTGAGAAGCGAGTGTTTGGGGTGACCAGGGAAGGTCTTGTGAGAGAGGTAATGTAATAAAGGGACAGGCCATTGGTAGAAGATGTGGCCTCACAGTTTTGCCTCAGGGCCACCAAATGCTCACTACTAGAGAGCTCTTCTCTTCCAAGTAATTTGGGGCCAGACCCTTAGAACCAGGTACCTCTGAGTCATGGAGACAAATTGGCCGCTGGTCTTCGTTCTCATAAGAAGGCAGGATCACCACAGACTCATGTTAACTTTTCCTCTCTTTCTTCAATATCTTGTGGCTACATAGAGTAATTTAATAAATCAAAATCGTCTCTTTCAATTTTCATTGCGGGCTACATTGGTGTTCTTTTGAATGGAGTTCAATTATTGGGATGGCATATATTACTTTGAATCATTTTACAGCTCAATCAATACACACATCTTCATAATAAATATCGATGTACTTTGGATGCCTATGCTGGTGTCTCACATATTCAGCGTGGCTGTTAGGATCCAGGCGGTTCTGGGTAATTAATATTTTTATTTTATTCTTTCATTGAACTTTGTCACTCACATCTGCATTGTGGT
Organism: Suricata suricatta; assembly: GCF_006229205.1. Taxonomy (NCBI): domain Eukaryota; kingdom Metazoa; phylum Chordata; class Mammalia; order Carnivora; family Herpestidae; genus Suricata; species Suricata suricatta. The sequence continues at coordinate 111,753,976 of NC_043703.1, read as the reverse complement.
CCTTCCAGAAGGGAAGTGAAATTCAGAAACAAACAAAATATCATCCAGAAATCTATTACACTAAAAACACCAACGTTTGAGAACTGAAATTTGCTGTGGAACTCCACTGCTATAGCATAAACACATTCAACTCACTAGGGAACACAGAGAGCCTAACTGCTATTAGTCTTTGTAAATGACCAGCCAAAAGTTTTCCTAGCCGGTTTAGAAAAGGGAAAATCCGAACTCGACTAAACCCTCCTACAAATACCAAAAGCCTCTAGCTGGGAAAACAAAGATACCTAGTGAGTGGCTCTTGAAGGTGCAGTGAAATCTGAATATCTGATATCCCAAGAATCCTGTTCACAACATTGACTAAATAAGATTTTTCTACAGTCTTATATTTGATTATATTCTTATAGTCAGATATAATCAATGATTTATTTTAAATTTCAGCACATAGTGAATTATTGTTGAATAAGTGATAACATGTTTGAATTTCTAAAATATTTTGGTTTCTACTAAGAATTCAACCCCAGTCTACAGTATATACAGTGAAGGCCTTGGATCTCACCTCCATCTTCACAAATGAAGAATAACTAGACTGCTAATCCATCTGTTCCCTCCGAGGGGGCACATGTAGTCTCTGGTATTTGTATTTGGTATTTGTATTTTAATCATGACATACATACTATATTTATCTATTTAAAAGTAAACATCTAGATACTCTTTTTTTGTTGTTAACTCTTTGGAACCCAGAGCATTGACCAAGTCATCTGAATGGGGAGAAAAATCAGGGAAAAATAGTTTTCAGTTAGGACCTAAGGCTAAATTATGGGACAATAAGGATTATGTCCTTTTGTTTCACAGTATGGAAGCTTGGTCTCAAGTGCTGGAAAACAGGTGTGCTCTTTCATTGTGCTTTTGAGTACCTAGTATGTGTACTGAGAGGTATTTTTAAAAAAATGTTTATTTATTTATTTTGAGAGAGAGAGAGAGTGAGAAAGAGAGAGCATACGAGTGGCTGCATGTGTGAGCAGCAGCGCAGGGGCACAGAGAGCGGGAGAGAGGGAGTCTCAAGCAGGCCCCACACTCAGTGTGGAGCCTGGTGCTGAACTTGATCTCACAAACACGAGATCATGACCTGAGCCAAAATCAAGAGTTGACGCTTGAGCCACCCAGGCACCCCTCACAGAGGTATTTTTAAAATGTTTGCAAAATGTCTTCTCCAGTCAGTTTGTATCAGGCATTGTCCCAGTGATTTTATTTTGGTTTTGTAATTTGAGCTGCATTGCAGTGTTGATTTATTACCTGCATAAATTTCTTTGCCAGGGTTATAAAAGGAAAAGGCAGGCCCTTCCTACATTTAGCAGTACCAGAACAGTGTTTTCCTCTAAACTTTGAAATCCTTGATGTTGTCTAAGCCTAGAGCCCTATCTTACCTATTTCTGTGCAATTTATTTCAAACCTTTTTGAGACCTGGATTTTTTAACATTTCATTTTGTAATTTTTCTTATTTTAATTTTTCTTGGTCCTAAGACTATAAAGCAATGCTCCCCAGAGTCAGAAAATGTTAAGTAACAAAATGAGAACTCTGAGCATAAATTTAAGACACCCTGTGCTGCTTTACTTCTGTTTATGTATTTGTACTGGTAATTTGATAACTTAGAGCACTGAATGAGGAAAGTGAAGAATGATCAAAATATGGAGTGTGCACTGCACATTCAGACCTTATCAGTCCCAGGATCAGTTATCTGTTTGAAGAAAATTACATTGTATCTGTCAATAGACTTAATAACTCAGTGCCTGCTATTTGATAATGGATAATCACACAAATTCAGGAAGCTAGACCATATGCCATCCCAGTTTTCTATTCTCTTATTCACCTTAATTTTCTAGATGAGTGAAATTATCTAGTCCTGGCTTGAAGATGGCATATATAGAAATAGAGCCTGCAGGAATCCAGCCGCCTCTGATGTTGGCCCCGTGCAGGTCAGGGCTGCCGGGTTATGTCTGTGACCCTGGTGTCTAATTGAAATGGGCAGACTTTGGAAAATTGTAAACCTGGACAATGCAAGTGATTAATGGATGGAAAATAATAAAGGGCGGATGTGGAACAGCTGAGGGAATTGGCTGGTGGGAAACAGTGAGGCTCCAGAGGCCAAGGATTCAGAATCTTAGAATAGTTCCACATCTCTGTGTATGAACCATGAAGGATAGGGACTAAATGGTAGAGATGATACAGGGATGCTGTTTTCTGGAAGTGAGGGTTTTCTCAAGGACCCTTCATTCCTGTTGATCCGAGATGCTTTCCTACTTACAGACACATTTCTCCACTCTCAAATAATGTGGTCATTGTATCACTTAGTAATGATTTTGGCTTTGAGTATTGCTGGAGTTAATTTCAGTGACTTAAGCCAGTAGGTGTTTCTTGTTTTCAGATCTCAAGAAGACGAGACGAGACGTAGGCTGTTTCTGGCGTAGATGTAACTGCTCAGTGATGTCATCAGGCACTTAAACTTCTTCTATCTTTTTGCTGTGTTCGCCATACCAGTGTGCCTGTCGTCACACTTGTTTCTGGTGGTTACCAGGTGGCCACTGCATCTCTCTCCTCCTGTACAAGACAGGAAGGGAAGGACTGAGTCATCATCACCCACTGCTTCACATCAGGAGAAGCAGAGATACCCCAGAGGCTCCCAGTAGACTTTTATTTCCTCTTATTAGCCAGAGTCACATCACATTGCCATCTTGAACTTCTAAGGAAGCTGGACAAAGGAGCATTTCACTTGGGACTGATATCTTTCTCCTGAAAACAGAGTTTTGTAAACAAGCAAGGAGAGAAGAATGCTTATCAGTCAGATAATGAGCAAGGGATGCCACAACCATCTACCTAAGATTTACTGTGGAAGGAGAGTGTTAGACAACTGTGCTATTTCACAGAATCACAGAGGAAGGAGGTACGTGTAATGCCAGTTGTGGGGGTCATATGGATACCGCCACAGTCTGTCTTTACATGCTTTTAAAAAATATGAACAGATTGGCCATTTTTAGAATTTGTATCAAATCAAGCAAAACCATAAGGATACACTATGGGAGAGCTGACTGAGCAAGAACAGGAAGCTGAATCCATACTTTCAGCCTGGTTCTTGGCTGGAATTATCCTTTAGATTTCTATAAGGCCATAGTCCAAATTGAGCTTCCCTCTTATTCTCTATTTCTCTCTCTCTCTTTATTGACTAACTTTAAATCTCTCTTTCTGTGGGCTGGGAATAATCAAGTCACATTCTTAGAAGAGGAGGACACCTTGCTGAAACAAGAGTCTATCACCTTCTAGTTTAGTCATGTAGATAAGAACTTGAAATCAAGATGGCTCACTTATCCAGTGTATTCTGTGCATATATTACTTTTTTTCTCTCCCAAAAATGCTCATAGGATTTGATCTGAATGTAACATATCCTTAGAAATGCTAAAGAGGGAATTTGAGGCAGAACTTATTACCATGTTTTGCATATATAGATCCAGGGACTCAAAAGCTTTTCCCCCTGAGTCACACAGCAACAGCCCCTGTAAATACTCCTTTCCTCTTGACCACACCGTCTTGCTATGAATGGATGTCTCTTAGAAAGCCGAATCCTGACCTCAAATAAAGAAAAGGCCATTTTTGTCAAGTATTCTCTTTTGAAGTAACATATTCCTCGAGTAGTCACTTGGAGTGTGCAAAAGGCCTTGGCTAGATGATCTGGGGGAAGGTGAGCTTTTCTTGGTAGATTCATGAGGGCTTCATGATGTCACCATTTTTGTTCCTGCATTTTTTTTAAGCAAGAAGGAACTTGTTTGCAAATAGAATTTGTATTCATTTTTGTACCTAATGAAAGAGTAGCTGTGAATCCATATTTAAATCTGTAATGTGTGAGTTTCCCTTTTTTTAGTTGAATTTATTCACTCTTTGAACTATTGATGGAGTATCCACTAAGTCTCTCTCATGGTTCTAGATGGGGCAAATTATGGGACAGACAGATGAGGCTGCTGCACCCCCATGGCTTCCATTCTAGTAAGGAAATGCAATTATTAGCACTTTCAAGGAGTTGAACTTGAAAAGTGGCAATCAAGAAATGACTTGATAGTTTTTTTCTGCCATTGTTTCTCGGAACCTGATTCTTGGAGTATTCATCCTTGTCCTGTGGATGAACATTTGGGCTTCTTGCATACTTTTGCCGTTCATTTTAGTTACAAGAAGAATCTCCAAAATATTTGAAGGACACCTCTCTATGGCAGAACAAGTTAGGTTTGCTTAAGGAACAGAAAACCCAAAGGGCCATTGTGACCTTGCTTCACGGGCAAAGGGGAGAGAGCATGAGGTGAGCAGAGGTGGAAACCTGGTGGCGGGTAACTAGGTTCCGGGTCAGGAATGCAGCTTTTATTTCCGGGAGGAGCAGCAGCACTGGAGGCTTTCAAGCAAGGGAGGGATGTCCTCTGATGTGTAGTTTAAAAGATCCCTCTGAGTTTTATGTGGGAATGGACTGTAGGAAAGCAAGAGAGGAATCAGAAAAAGCAGTTGGGGGACACTTTTGCCTGGCCCAGGGGAGGGATGAAGGTGATATGGAGGGCAGTGCAGATGGACCAGGGGTGTGCAAAGCCTCTAGGCAGACCCTTCTCTCTTACAGTCCGCAACCTACCGCAGTGACAGCCGTGCGATATTACGTAAGTGCTCACTGAATTTCACATGAATACCTTTCTGAGTTAAAGCAGTGCTGTTTATATGGTTTAGAGAAATTGTGTCTTTTTGGCTTCCCTGACTTCTCTAATATCTCAAATCCCCATTCTAAATGCAGGTCTTAGAATATAAGCACGTATTGAAGGCATAAAATCAGGCTAAGGTAAACTTGCCCTGACTCAGAATTTTTCTAATTGTCACACCTTGGCATAATTCAGTCTTCATCCCCCACACACAGGGAAAAGTGTCATTAAATATTGTGAGAAGTTGATTTTCTGACTTTTAAAAAAGGTGTTCTTGCTGCCCCTCCTCCTTCCACCCGCCTTGCTTTTTCTTTCTTAAACAAATAAGAGAATGGGTAAGCTGAAGGCTTGATTTACTTTACTTTGGGAGAAAATCCAAAGGGTGGTGTCATTACCTTTACATTTTACACACGTTTGTCGGGCTTATGTTTACACATGTTTGTCAATAATTATTTTGAGGAGGGGAGAAAGGAAATTCAGTGATAACTTTAGAAAAATAAAATCTCTGATAAAACCATAAACCACTCTAAGAGCTGCCATAAAACTTCAGCACAGTGTATGGTTTCAAAGCAGGATTTGTGAAGTAAAAACCACGATTAAAGTAGAAACAATATGAGCTTTGTGCGGTCCTATTGGCCCCTGGTGTGTAACTTAAAACTCTTGCCTCCTGTCCTGTGCCAAGAGGAGGTTCTGCGAGGTGAGAATGCCCAGGGAGGAGGGCCCTGCACAAGCAGGGCGGGCAAGTTCATCTTGTTCACCAGGGGCCTCTATACCTTTGTGATAAAAACTGAGGTCAGGGGTCAAGGTGGAACATTTTATCCCCCCCGCCCCGTAGTCCTTCTCAGCAGAAGGCTACTGATTAGACTTTGGTCCTTCAGACTGACTCTTGTAAATGTAAGTTTGGCTGAATTTCCCCCTTGACTTCCCCCTTTTCTCATCAAATAACACTCCCTCCCACCCCCAGTGTTCTCACTCTCCTTTCTAGCCCAAGCCTTGCCTCTTCCTCATCTCTCTCTCCTCACCCTCTTCTCTTTCCTTTATACCGTGTTCTCCTCCCTTTTCCTTTTGTTTCTGGCTATCATACACGCCTCTTCCCCGTGTTCTCTGTCTCTTCTCCATCCCCTGTGGCTGTGAGCAGGTGTTACTAGTAGATGATAATCACAGACATTTGTTTCCTGTTTCCTCAGACTCCATTTTGGGGAATAAATGGATATGGAAGTTACCTAAGCATGCAGATAGATTCAAGTCAGGAAAACCTTTTGCTGAGCATCCTGAGGACAAAGTGGGTGTGTCCTGCTAAAATGTAAAGAGCCATGGGTCCAGCTATGAGTGCCTGTGGCGGGCCTGCCACAGCATCTGTGGCCTCAGGGTGACCATTTACAAGTTAAGGGGTCAGACCAAATCCCCTTGGACCGCCGTTCCTTGAGCTCCTAAACTAACCCCAGCCTCTGTCTCTGGACTCACTGCAGTGGGCTAGTTCCTTTGTGACAGTAGCTGCCTGGTCTTGATATCCGGCTCATGGGGCCGGTCAGCTCTTCCCCTCTGCTATGAGCACACTTCTTCAGGCCAGACAAAAACTACTCCAGGAAACATTAAGAAATGGAGGGAAAAAAATACCCTATGTGACTTAGGAGTTCTTTTTCTTTTCTACTGGGGCTCTTGCTTCTCCTGAAATGGTCAGATTGCTCTGCTGTGGTGTGAGACCTTGGGTCTATTATCCCTGGTGGCCTTCTCTGCTTCTTGTAGGCAGCAGGCTGGGCTGGCCGTAGGCCCCTTCTTTACTGCCCTCCCCCAGGACCATGGCCTGTAATTTCTCTGAAGATGTTTCTTTTCTTTCCAAGGCAAATGAAACGTCATGGGCCATTTCTTCCTTTTTTCCTAGAAGCAAAGACCTGCACAAGACAGGGGTGGGGGGGTGGGGGTGGGGAACAGAGAAAGTCACTTCTCAGCACCGCAGAGAAAAGTGCTGACCCAGCGCGGGGCACTGGGACTCAGAGCCTAACTCCAGAGCAGATGGCCGGTGGACGTTCACATTAATCACGCAGCTTCCTGCATGTCAGGTAGAACATGATTTCTAGTGATAATTGCTCAGTGTTCAGTATGAGAAATATAACAGTCTTACTTCCTCTCTCCCCTCTCTCTCTCCTGTCTCCCTCCCTCTCTCTCTCTTTTAAAATAGGAGCAGATATTTTTCATTTCTAGCCCAGATGCTAC